>NC_133104.1:27672570-27947196 GCF_022965805.1 Primulina eburnea | reverse complement strand
CTTAATCACCTCAAATTATTAAAATAAATCCTCCAACCTTCTTTTTAACTTAAATTGAAATTAGTTGCTAGCTAAATTAAATCATGGAAATATTTTCTGAAATCTTAAATTTATCTCTAAACTCCAACTCCGGTCCGGCCTCACTGAATTTACTGAAAAGCTGAAAATCAAGCTACTGAACTGAAATAATAAAATAATTAACTTCAAATAAATGCATTAAAATAAACATGCACTGAAGTCAATTAAATTTTAAAATAATAGAATTATGCATGGCTTATACGTAGACTGATTTACGGGTTCTACAATCCTTCCCCCCTTAAAAGAAATTTCGTCCTCGAAATTAGAACTCACCGAATAACTCGGGGTAACGCTCCCTCATCTCTGACTCAGACTCCCACGTAGCTTCCTCCTCTGAATGGTTGAGCCATTTGACTTTGACTCGCTTAACCAGCTTGTTCCGAAGCTTCTTCTCCTGTCTGTCTAGGATCTGCACTGGTCTCTCCTCATAAGATAGGTTCGTAGTAAGCTGCAACGGCTCAAAATTCAGCACATGCGAAGGGTTCGCCATGTATTTTCTCAGCATGGAGACGTGAAAGACATTGTGTACTCCGGCCAGATTCGGCGGAAGAGCCACACGATAAGCAAGCGTCCCTACTCTGTCGAGGATCTCAAACGGTCCAATAAATCTCGGACTGAGCTTCCCTTTCTTTCCGAACCTCATGACACCCTTCATAGGTGCCACTTTCACGAAGACATGATCGCCCACTGCAAACTCTAAGTCTCTCCTCCGCTGATCGGCATAACTCTTCTGTCGGCTCTGAGCAGTCCTCATCCTATCACGGATCTTGACTACTACATCTGCTGCCTGCTGAACAATCTCTGGACCCAACTCTGCTCTCTCTCCTACTTCATCCCAATGAACAGGAGATCTGCACTTGCGACCATACAGTGCTTCATATGGAGCCATACCTATAGACGACTGGAAACTGTTGTTATAGGTGAACTCTACCAATGGTAAGTTCGACTCCCAACTCCCTGAGAAATCAATGACGCAAGCGCGAAGAAGATCCTCCAAAATCTGAATAACTCGCTCCGACTGTCCATCTGTCTGCGGATGGAAAGCTGTGCTAAACAGCAACTTCGTACCTAAAGTCGAATGCAAACTCTTCCAAAATGAGGAAGTGAATCTAGGATCTCTGTCGGATACGATCTAAACTGGAATACCATGAAGTCTGACTATCTCCCGGTTATACAACTCTGCATACTGAACCATGGTGAAAGTCGTCTTAATAGGCAAGAAGTGCGCTGATTTGGTAAGACGATCTACAATCACCCAAATGGCATTCGACCCTCTGGCTGACCTCGGCAATCCGGTCACAAAGTCCATGGTAATGTTCTCCCACTTCCACTCGAGAATAGGAAGAGGCTTGAGCAAACCTGCTGGTCTCTGATGCTCGGCCTTCACTAACTGGCAAGTCAGACACTCGGATACAAACTGTCTGATGTATTTCTTCGTCCCTGGCCACCAATACAACAACTGCAGATCTTTGTACATCTTCGTACTCCCAGGGTGAATGGAGTACGGGGTCATGTGGGCCTCTGATAGGATGTCTGCTCGAATAGAATCGCTGCTAGGAACCCACATCCTGTCTCGGTATCTCACAATACCGTCACTAACAGAATATAAGACACTGTCCTTGGCCTCATCTCTCTGCTTCCACTGAGTCAACTGCTCATCTGCTGCCTGACCACTGCGAATACGGTCTAGAAGGGAGGACTGAATAGTCAAGGTAGATAGACGGGGAACTCTACCTCGAGGATAAGTCTCTAGACCAAACCTCTGCATCTCAGTCTGAAGAGGTCTCTGAATCGTCAAGTGAGCCATCACTGCGACTTTTCTGCTCAATGCATCCGCAACTACATTAGCTTTACCCGGGTGGTAGCTAATGTCACAGTCATAATCTTTCACAAGCTCCAGCCAACGCCTCTGACGCATGTTCAGCTCCTTCTGCGTAAAGAAATACTTGAGGCTCTTGTGGTCGGTAAAGATCTGGCACTTCTCTCCATACAAATAATGCCTCCAGATCTTCAAAGCCAAAACAACGGCGGCCAACTCTAGGTCATGGGTAGGGTAATTCTTCTCGTGGATTTTCAACTGTCGAGAAGCATAAGCTATCACCTTCCCATGCTGCATCAATACTGCGCCTAAACCAAGCTTCGAAGCATCGGTATAAAGGACAAACTCGCCGGGCCCTGATGGCATGGCCAAAACTGGTGGTGAGATAAGAGCTTGCTTCAAAGTATCGAAGCTCTTCTGACATTCCTCGCTCCACACGAATTTAGCATTCTTCTTTGTCAGTGCTGTGAGTGGAACGGCAATGGAGGAGAATCCCTGAATGAACTTCCTGTAATATCCTGCCAGCCCAAGAAAACTGCGGATCTCGGATGCATTCTGAGGTACAACCCAATCTCTGACTGCCGCAACTTTTGCGGGGTCTACCTCGATGCCACTGCTAGAAACGATGTGGCCTAAGAACGCCACCTTCTCCAACCAGAATTCGCACTTACTGAACTTTGCGAATAGTTTGTGCTTCTGCAAGGTCTGAAACACTGTAGTCAGATGCCTGCTATGCTCCTCCTGACTCTTGGAGTAGACGAGTATGTCGTCTATGAACACTATCACAAACTGGTCGAGGTACGGCTGAAATACGCGATTCATGAGATCCATGAAGATCGCTGGCACATTCGTAAGACCGAACGGCATCACAAGGAACTCGTAGTGACCATAACGAGTCCTGAACGCTGTCTTCGAGACATCAGCATCTCTCACTCTCAACTGATGATAACCAGAACGCAGATCAATCTTGGAGAAAATCGAAGCTCCCTGCAACTGGTCAAACAGATCCTCAATCCTCGGAAGTGGGTACTTGTTCTTAACTGTAACCCTGTTCAACTCCCGATAGTCAATGCAAAGCCTCATCGAGCCATCCTTCTTCTTAACAAACAAGACCGGTGCGCCCCATGGAGAAAAGCTCGGGCGAATGAACTCCTTGTCCAGAAGTTCCTGAATCTGCTTCTTAAGCTCTGCCATCTCTGTCGGCGCTAATCGGTACGGCGCTTTGGATATCGGAGCCGTACCTGGCATAAGCTCAATGGAAAACTCCACCTCTCTCTCAGGTGGCATACCAGAGACGTCCTCGGGAAAAACGTCTAAGAAATCTCTGACGATCGGAACATCTGAGGCTGACTGGCTGGGTTCCTCGGGGACAGCTAAAAAGGTCGCTAGAAATGCTCGACACCCTCTATGCATGAGTTTCCTAGCCTGAACATATGGAATAATGCGCGGTATCGAAAAGTACCTGTCCGGCTCAAATAAGAACTGCTCCATTCCAGGCGGTCGGACAAGAACAGATCTCCGCTGGAAGTCTATCAACACTCTGTTCTTCAGTAGCCAATCCATCCCTAGGATGATGTCAAATTCCGGCATCGGTAGCACAATCAGATCCGCATATACGAGCTTACCGTGCAGCTCAAGGTCTATATCTCGGATAACATTGGTGGCTGCCATCTCCTCGCCTGACGGCAACACTACTGAAAAGGCTATGTCTAGCCCAATGGTCTTGATCTTCAGAAAGTTTGCAAAGACCTCCGATATAAACGAGTGAGTGGCCCCTGAATCTATTAAGGCCTTGGTAGCTTTGCCGGCTATGAAAATTCTCCCTGAAAGTTCGGAATACTAAGCAGAACCCAAAGATCATAGGAGCTAAGCTTATAGGCATGCAAAGGTCAAAGTTCTTCTAACTAAGTCCCGAACATAATACTAAGTAGAGAATGCAATCCTATTGCGGTTCTAAGTTCAAATTCTAAATCCCGATTCCCAAAACACTGAAATTCAATAATAATTCTAAACTTAAAGGTACCTGTCAATAACATGGTCTCAGGGTTGGTTTCCGCGGCATGTAGAGCGAAAACTCGGCCCTGAGTAGGCAAATTCCTCTGAGGGCAATGTGGCAACATGTGGTCTGGACTGCCACACTTAAAACACTTTCCTGAGCCAGCCATACAAGCTCCAGGATGGCGGCGTGAGCATCTGGGGCAGACTGGGTGCTCAAAAGCTCTCGGGGCTGGACGTCCCCGCTGCTGCTGCTGCTGCTGGTGGTGCGGCTGGTGACCTCTGTTTCTAGGCGGCCCATAGAATGGCCTCTTATGCTGCTGCTGATGCTGATGAGGAGGAGGGCGGTGGGGTGCCTGGATTGGGCGCTTACCCTGGCGGTCTCTCTCGATGTCCCGCTGATCCTGCTCAGCGGCTAAGGCTTTGGAGACTTCGATCTCATAAGTGGCAGGGTCAGATACCCTAACGTCCCGGCGCAAGATCGGCCGGAGTCCCACCAGAAAGTGCATCAACTTCGCTCTGGCATCATTCGCGATCAGGGGCACAAAGTGACAGCCCCTCTCGAACTTACGGATAAACTCCGTAACTGACATATCCCCTTGCCTCAGACTCATGAACTCTGTGGTCAGTCTGGTGCGAACCTCCTCACCAAAATACTTGGAGTAGAAAACCTCCGTGAATCGGGCCCAAGAAAGTGTAGCCAAAGTCAAGGCTACTGACGCTCCTTCCCACCATAAACGGGCGTCTCCAGTAAATAAATAGGTCGCACATCGAACTCGGTCGGCATCTCCCAGCTCCATGAAATCAAAGATAACCTCGAGGGACTTGATCCATCCCTTGGCAACCATGGGGTCAGATGTCCCGGAGAATTCCTTTGGGCGCATCTTCATAAATCGCTCATAGAAGGCCTCGGGCCCTGTCGGCCTAGTCACCACAGCATTGTTCCCCGCAAACTGTGCGAAGAACTGAGTCATCTCAGCTAACATCTGGGCATTCATGTCCGGTGGGGCGGTGGAGGAGGTGGAGGAGGAGGAGGAGGTGTCTGCCTCTCTTGTCTCTGATCATCGTCCTCGCGACGGTGCTCGCCACCACCTCTCGGGCGTCCAACTTGGCGTCTAGGGGGCATACTGTTCCATACATAACCCGTACGTAACTAACATGCATAATTCCATAATTTATTATAATTGAATACTGAAATACTGAATGTCTGGAAGCATGCTGACAAAATAAATTCATGCTTTAAATAATTGCTGAACAAAATGCTAAACTGAAAACTTACAGACCGAAGACGTGGCTTCGTGAGCTTCTCGCAGTCAGTAGTAGTGAAACCCTATACAGAACCACCGCTCTGATACCAACTGTAAAGGCCCGAAAATACTTGCTAGAAAATTTGCGGAAAATTAAAAATTTTTTATTTTTAAAAGAACTTAAATGGCCTCATTCATAAAATCAACTGGTGAATCAAGTTCAATGTTTCAAAAAGGTTGCAGCGGAAGAAAATAATTGTTTGCCAACAATAACAATTTTAAAAAAATATCCAATGACTGATAAAAATTTGTTTGCGGAATAAAATAAACACTGCTGCACTGAGGTCCTCGGGTGCCACTAATGCCGACCCAAGCTGGCTCACTCGTCCCCGCCCTCGGCCCTGACCTCATCAGTACCTACAACAATCAAGTCTAGTGAGTCTAAAGACTCAGCATGCATATATCGCAGGTAACGAGTAAAAATCTGGAGTAAAATATGCATGGGATAAAATATCATGCCATGTGACATGCTGAAAATAATCTGTACTGAGCAATTATAATACGTGCATAACTGAACTGATAATCAAAGTAAAAATATTTGCTCCTTGGAGCCTGTACTGAAATAACTGGTAAAATTTTCTGTTGAGATTATGTTTTACGCCTGTGGCCACTGCACTAAGCTGAACTGATCGGTAACTGACTACCGGGGAGCCTGGAACTGAGCTGGCGGTCACTGAAGACCCGATGGTACCAACCTGAACTGAGCGGTCACTGAAGACCCGATGGTACCAACCTGAACTGAGCGGTCACTGGCGACCGTATAAATAATAATAATGCTCCCACATAGTGAATGAACCACAAGCCATATCGCATAAATCTCAAAAATAATCATTTTTCTGTTTTCATGCACGTAAAATAATTAACTGACGATAATGAAAATATCCTGAAATTTTACCAACTGGAATGGATCGTCCCCAGGCTCACTGCAACCTAAAAATGCCATGAAAATATGCAATGGATTTTTCTTAGGCAAATTTATGCAATTAAATTTCTAAAATGCGACAACTACGTCTAACGACCTCGTATTTAATCATGACTTTAAACCAACCCGAACCAACACTGAACCAACGTGACGTCATGATTAAAATACGTTTAAAATTATGAATTTATGCGCCTAAAATTATGAGGGTCGAAATCTAGGTGAAATGGAGGCCAAAACATGAAACGCTCTTTCGAGAGTCAATTTGGCACATCGCACCGTAAATTCTCGAACGACCTCAAAAATGATCCGAATCACGAACGGTCGAAAACATGACCTTCCTAACTCAATGGGGCACTGTCCAGTCCAAGGCCATAGGCTAAAAGCCAACCAAGAACTCAAACAAGCCTCCTAATCGACACAGCAAGTTGCTGTAATTTCCAGCAGCTGTGCAAGTGTAGTGTCTTGCTTTGATCGATGTCTTGCGTCGTTCCAGTGGCCATTTGGTTGACCATGACACGATCTAGACATGTAGGGGCATGGTATGAACCGTGGCTATGGGCCATAGGCCAACCAAGATTCACACCAAGCAACCCAAAACCGAAATGCATGTGCTGTACAATGAAGGGCCGAGAAGGGGAGTGTGGGCTGTTCTTGTTTCGTGGGTTATCTTGCGTCGTTCCAGTGGCCATTAATTTACCGTGGCACGACCTAGACATCTTGGGGTGTGGTATGGACCGTGGCTAAGGGCACAAGGCCGAACCAGATCCACACCAAGCCACAAAAACGAAATGCAAACCTGCTGTCAAAATGAAGGGGCCAAGAAAGGGGAGGGGCTGTTGTGACGTTTTATTTACAAACCGCGGAGCCATGGACCAAGCCACCAAAAGGGTGACTTAGTCACGTCCTAGACATGCTAGGGAAGTGATCTAACCATGGCTATAGGCCCCTGGGGCAGCCAAGATCAGATCTCTTCCCATGACAGCAAAACTGAAATTTTCGAAGAGCAAAAATGGCAGCAAGGGGGAGCTGCTGTTATCTCGATTTCTAGGCATCATGGGGGCTGAAAGACTGGACCAAAGTGGTCTTAATACATCCTACTACATGCCTAGATGCAGCCTTGGAAGCCTGGAGTCGAACCATTCCCTGAAACTCACAAACCAACAGAAAACATGAAGGGCACAAGAACAAAATCTGCACAGAATTTTTAATGATGTTGCTGTCAAATAAAAATCGGTTTCATGCTGTAAAATCGTGACTATGAGATGCTATAAAAATACTATAGGACTTGATTGAGGTTTGGAAAAGAACATAGACATGCCTGGAATTCGTTTCGAAAGAAAACGAACGAAACGACGACGACGCGGCACGAAGGAGTGGAGTGCTTCTTTTCTATCTTTCTTGCACTCGATTTTTTTTTTCTCTCCTATCTCCTACTGGATTCTCACGGTTATCAGCTCTGAAAACACTCTGAATTTTCGAAAATGAGAGGGGGGAGAAATGGTTAGGAAGGTGAGGAGAGGGTGCAAGATATAAGGCCACAACATGACTAAGTCCACTCTCATTTAAATTTTGAATTTTGAATCAAATGAGTTGTTGGTGTTTGCTAGGTGGTGGTGGCCGATTCTACTACTAGAATAGGGTTGGATAATGCTCTACATTAATTAATTAAGGTGGAACAAAATAATTAAAAAGCTTAATATCTTAAACAAATCAAGAAGGGGTCAAAGGATGAGTTGGCAATTGAATTATTGCATCTCCAAGGGGTGGCCGATATAACTACTAAAATGGAAGGATAACATTGACATCTAGTTGATAATTACTAACCCTTAGGAACCTCACTATCCCCTTAAATAATTTAGTGAACTAACCACTTAAATAAACAACTTAAATGAGTTCATTTCTTAATCACCTCAAATTATTAAAATAAATCCTCCAACCTTCTTTTTAACTTAAATTGAAATTAGTTGCTAGCTAAATTAAATTATGGAAATATTTTCTGAAATCTTAAATTTATCTCTAAACTCCAACTCCGGTCCGGCCTCACTGAATTTACTGAAAAGCTGAAAATCAAGCTACTGAACTGAAATAATAAAATAATTAACTTCAAATAAATGCATTAAAATAAACATGCACTGAAGTCAATTAAATTTTAAAATAATAGAATTATGCATGGCTTATACGTAGACTGATTTACGGGTTCTACAATCCTTCCCCCCTTAAAAGAAATTTCGTCCTCGAAATTAGAACTCACCGAATAACTCGGGGTAACGCTCCCTCATCTCTGACTCAGACTCCCACGTAGCTTCCTCCTCTGAATGGTTGAGCCATTTGACTTTGACTCGTTTAACCAGCTTGTTCCGAAGCTTCTTCTCCTGTCTGTCTAGGATCTGCACTGGTCTCTCCTCATAAAATAGGTTCGTAGTAAGCTGCAACGGCTCAAAATTCAGCACATGCGAAGGGTTCGCCATGTATTTTCTCAGCATGGAGACGTGAAAGAGATTGTGTACTCCGGCCAGATTCGGCGGAAGAGCCACACGATAAGCAAGCGTCCCTACTCTGTCGAGGATCTCAAACGGTCCAATAAATCTCGGACTGAGCTTCCCTTTCTTTCCGAACCTCATGACACCCTTCATAGGTGCCACTTTCACGAAGACATGATCGCCCACTGCAAACTCTAAGTCTCTCCTCCGCTGATCGGCATAACTCTTCTGTCGGCTCTGAGCAGTCCTCATCCTATCACGGATCTTGACTACTACATCTGCTGCCTGCTGAACAATCTCTGGACCCAACTCTGCTCTCTCTCCTACTTCATCCCAATGAACAGGAGATCTGCACTTGCGACCATACAGTGCTTCATATGGAGCCATACCTATAGACGACTGGAAACTGTTGTTATAGGTGAACTCTACCAATGGTAAGTTCGACTCCCAACTCCCTGAGAAATCAATGACGCAAGCGCGAAGAAGATCCTCCAAAATCTGAATAACTCGCTCCGACTGTCCATCTGTCTGCGGATGGAAAGCTGTGCTAAACAGCAACTTCGTACCTAAAGTCGAATGCAAACTCTTCCAAAATGAGGAAGTGAATCTAGGATCTCTGTCGGATACGATCTAAACTGGAATACCATGAAGTCGGACTATCTCCCGGTTATACAACTCTGCATACTGAACCATGGTGAAAGTCGTCTTAATAGGCAAGAAGTGCGCTGATTTGGTAAGACGATCTACAATCACCCAAATGGCATTCGACCCTCTGGCTGACCTCGGCAATCCGGTCACAAAGTCCATGGTAATGTTCTCCCACTTCCACTCGAGAATAGGAAGAGGCTTGAGCAAACCTGCTGGTCTCTGATGCTCGGCCTTCACTAACTGGCAAGTCAGACACTCGGATACAAACTGTCTGATGTATTTCTTCGTCCCTGGCCACCAATACAACAACTGCAGATCTTTGTACATCTTCGTACTCCCAGGGTGAATGGAGTACGGGGTCATGTGGGCCTCTGATAGGATGTCTGCTCGAATAGAATCGCTGCTAGGAACCCACATCCTGTCTCGGTATCTCACAATACCGTCACTAACAGAATATAAGACACTGTCCTTGGCCTCATCTCTCTGCTTCCACTGAGTCAACTGCTCATCTGCTACCTGACCACTGCGAATACGGTCTAGAAGGGAGGACTGAATAGTCAAGGTAGATAGACGGGGAACTCTACCTCGAGGATAAGTCTCTAGACCAAACCTCTGCATCTCAGTCTGAAGAGGCCTCTGAATCGTCAAGTGAGCCATCACTGCGACTTTTCTGCTCAATGCATCCGCAACTACATTAGCTTTACCCGGGTGGTAGCTAATGTCACAGTCATAATCTTTCACAAGCTCCAGCCAACGCCTCTGACGCATGTTCAGCTCCTTCTGCGTAAAGAAATACTTGAGGCTCTTGTGGTCGGTAAAGATCTGGCACTTCTCTCCATACAAATAATGCCTCCAGATCTTCAAAGCAAAAACAACGGCGGCCAACTCTAGGTCATGGGTAGGGTAATTCTTCTCGTGGATTTTCAACTGTCGAGAAGCATAAGCTATCACCTTCCCATGCTGCATCAATACTGCGCCTAAACCAAGCTTCGAAGCATCGGTATAAAGGACAAACTCGCCGGGCCCTGATGGCATGGCCAAAACTGGTGCTGAGATAAGAGCTTGCTTCAAAGTATCGAAGCTCTTCTGACATTCCTCGCTCCACACGAATTTAGCATTCTTCTTTGTCAGTGCTATGAGTGGAACGGCAATGGAGGAGAATCCCTGAATGAACTTCCTGTAATATCCTGCCAGCCCAAGAAAACTGCGGATCTCGGATGCATTCTGAGGTACAACCCAATCTCTGACTGCCGCAACTTTTGCGGGGTCTACCTCGATGCCACTGCTAGAAACGATGTGGCCTAAGAACGCCACCTTCTCCAACCAGAATTCGCACTTACTGAACTTTGCGAATAGTTTGTGCTTCTGCAAGGTCTGAAACACTGTAGTCAGATGCCTGCTATGCTCCTCCTGACTCTTGGAGTAGACGAGTATGTCGTCTATGAACACTATCACAAACTGGTCGAGGTACGGCTGAAATACGCGATTCATGAGATCCATGAAGATCGCTGGCGCATTCGTAAGACCGAACGGCATCACAAGGAACTCGTAGTGACCATAACGAGTCCTGAACACTGTCTTCGAGACATCAGCATCTCTCACTCTCAACTGATGATAACCAGAACGCAGATCAATCTTGGAGAAAATCGAAGCTCCCTGCAACTGGTCAAACAGATTCTCAATCCTCGGCAGTGGGTACTTGTTCTTAACTGTAACCCTGTTCAACTCCCGATAGTCAATGCAAAGCCTCATCGAGCCATCCTTCTTCTTAACAAACAAGACCGGCGCGCCCCATGGAGAAAAGCTCGGGCGAATGAACTCCTTGTCCAGAAGTTCCTGAATCTGCTTCTTAAGCTCTGCCATCTCTGTCGGCGCTAATCGGTACGGCGCTTTGGATATCGGAGCCGTACCTGGCATAAGCTCAATGGAAAACTCCACCTCTCTCTCAGGTGGCATACCAGAGACGTCCTCGTGAAAAACGTCTAAGAAATCTCTGACGATCGGAACATCTGAGGCTGACTGGCTGGGTTCCTCGGGGACAGCTAAAAAGGTCGCTAGAAATGCTCGACACCCTCTATGCATGAGTTTCCTAGCCTGAACATATGGAATAATGCGCGGTAACGAAAAGTACCTGTCCGGCTCAAATAAGAACTGCTCCATTCCAGGCAGTCGGACAAGAACAGATCTCCGCTGGAAGTCTATCAACACTCTGTTCTTCAGTAGCCAATCCATCCCTAGGATGATGTCAAATTCCGGCATCGGTAGCACAATCAGATCCGCATATACGAGCTTACCGTGCAGCTCAAGGTCTATATCTCGGATAACATTGGTGGCTGCCATCTCCTCGCCTGACGGCAACACTACTGAAAAGGCTATGTCTAGCCCAATGGTCTTGATCTTCAGAAAGTTTGCAAAGACCTCCGATATAAACGAGTGAGTGGCCCCTGAATCTATTAAGGCCTTGGTAGCTTTGCCGGCTATGAAAATTCTCCCTGAAAGTTCGGAATACTAAGCAGAACCCAAAGATCATAGGAGCTAAGCTTATAGGCATGCAAAGGTCAAAGTTCTTCTAACTAAGTCCCGAACATAATACTAAGTAGAGCATGCAATCCTATTGCGGTTCTAAGTTCAAATTCTAAATCCCGATTCCCAAAACACTGAAATTCAATAATAATTCTAAACTTAAAGGTACCTGTCAATAACATGGTCTCAGGGTTGGTTTCCGCGGCATGTAGAGCGAAAACTCGGCCCTGAGTAGGCAAATTCCTCTGAGGGCAATGTGGCAACATGTGGTCTGGACTGCCACACTTAAAACACTTTCCTGAGCCAGCCATACAAGCTCCAGGATGGCGGCGTGAGCATCTGGGGCAGACTGGGTGCTCAAAAGCTCTCGGGGCTGGACGTCCCCGCTGCTGCTGCTGGTGGTGGTGCGGCTGGTGACCTCTGTTTCTAGGCGGCCCATAGAATGGCCTCTTATGCTGCTGCTGATGCTGATGAGGAGGAGGGCGGTGGGGTGCCTGGATTGGGCGCTTACCCTGGCGGTCTCTCTCGATGTCCCGCTGATCCTGCTCAGCGGCTAAGGCTTTGGAGACTGCGATCTCATAAGTGGCAGGGTCAGATACCCTAACGTCCCGGCGCAAGATCGGCCGGAGTCCCACCAGAAAGTGCATCAACTTCGCTCTGGCATCATTCGCGATCAGGGGCACAAAGTGACAGCCCCTCTCGAACTTACGGATAAACTCCGTAACTGACATATCCCCTTGACTCAGACTCATGAACTCTGTGGTCAGTCTGGTGCGAACCTCCTCACCAAAATACTTGGAGTAGAAAACCTCCGTGAATCAGGCCCAAGAAAGTGTAGCCAAAGTCAAGGCTACTGACGCTCCTTCCCACCATAAGCGGGCGTCTCCAGTAAATAAATAGGTCGCACATCGAACTCGGTCGGCGTCTCCCAGCTCCATGAAATCAAAGATAACCTCGAGGGACTTGATCCATCCCTCGGCAACCATGGGGTCAGATGTCCCGGAGAATTCCTTTGGGCGCATCTTCATAAATCGCTCATAGAAGGCCTCGGGCCCTGTCGGCCTAGTCACCACAGCATTGTTCCCCGCAAACTGTGCGAAGAACTGAGTCTTCTCAGCTAACATCTGGGCATTCATGTCCGGTGGGGCGGTGGAGGAGGTGGAGGAGGAGGAGGAGGTGTCTGCCTCTCTTGTCTCTGATCATCGTCCTCGCGACGGTGCTCGCCACCACCTCTCGGGCGTCCAACTTGGCGTCTAGGGGGCATACTGTTCCATACATAACCCGTACGTAACTAACATGCATAATTCCATAATTTATTATAATTGAATACTGAAATACTGAATGTCTGGAAGCATGCTGACAAAATAAATTCATGCTTTAAATAATTGCTGAACAAAATGCTGAACTGAAAACTTACAGACCGAAGACGTGGCTTCGTGAGCTTCTCGCAGTCAGTAGTAGTGAAACCCTATACAGAACCACCGCTCTGATACCAACTGTAAAGGCCCGAAAATACTTGCTAGAAAATTTGCGGAAAATTAAAAATTTTTCTTTTTAAAAGAACTTAAATGGCCTCATTCATAAAATCAACTGGTGAATCAAGTTCAATGTTTCAAAAAGGTTGCAGCGGAAGAAAATAATTGTTTGCCAACAATAACAATTTAAAAAAAATATCCAATGACTGATAAAAATTTGTTTGCGAAATAAAATAAATACTGCTGCACTGAGGTCCTCGGGTGCCACTACTGCCGACCCAAGCTGGCTCACTGGTCCCCGCCCTCGGCCCTGACCTCATCAGTACCTACAACAATCAAGTCTAGTGAGTCTAAAGACTCAGCATGCATATATCGCAGGTAACGAGTAAAAATCTGGAGTAAAATATGCATGGGATAAAATATCATGCCATGTGACATGCTGAAAATAATCTGTACTGAGCAATTATAATACGTGCATAACTGAACTGATAATCAAAGTAAAAATATTTGCTCCTTGGAGCCTGTACTGAAATAACTGGTAAAATTTTCTGTTGAGATTATGTTTTACGCCTGTGGCCACTGCACTAAGCTGAACTGATCGGTAACTGACTACCGGGGAGCCTGGAACTGAGCTGGCGGTCACTGAAGACCCGATGGTACCAACCTGAACTGAGCGGTCACTGAAGACCCGATGGTACCAACCTGAACTGAGCGGTCACTGGCGACCGTATAAATAATAATAATGCTCCCACATAGTGAATGAACCACAAGCCATATCGCATAAATCTCAAAAATAATCATTTTTCTGTTTTCATGCACGTAAAATAATTAACTGACGATAATGAAAATATCCTGAAATTTTACCAACTGGAATGGATCGTCCCCAGGCTCACTGCAACCTAAAAATGCCATGAAAATATGCAATGGATTTTTCTTAGGCAAATTTATGCAATTAAATTTCTAAAATGCGACAACTACGTCTAACGACCTCGTATTTAATCATGACTTTAAACCAACCCGAACCAACACTGAACCAACGTGATGTCATGATTAAAATACGTTTAAAATTATGAATTTATGCGCCTAAAATTATGAGGGTCGAAATCTAGGTGAAATGGAGGCCAAAACATGAAACGCTCTTTCGAGAGTCAATTTGGCACATCGCACCGTAAATTCTCGAACGACCTCAAAAATGATCCGAATCACGAACGGTCGAAAACATGACCTTCCTAACTCAATGGGGCACTGTCCAGTCCAAGGCCATAGGCTAAAAGCCAACCAAGAACTCAAACAAGCCTCCTAATCGACACAGCAAGTTGCTGTAATTTCCAGCAGCTGTGCAAGTGTAGTGTCTTGCTTTGATCGATGTCTTGCGTCGTTCCAGTGGCCATTTGGTTGACCATGGCACGATCTAGACATGTAGGGGCATGGTATGAACCATGGCTATGGGCCATAGGCCAACCAAGATTCACACCAAGCAACCCAAAACCGAAATGCATGTGCTGTACAATGAAGGGCCGAGAAGGGGAGTGTGGGCTGTTCTTGTTTCGTGGGTTATCTTGCGTCGTTCCAGTGGCCATTAATTTACCGTGGCACGACCTAGACATCTTGGGGTGTGGTATGGACCGTGGCTAAGGGCACAAGGCCGAACCAGATCCACACCAAGCCACAAAAACGAAATGCAAACCTGCTGTCAAAATGAAGGGGCCAAGAAAGGGGAGGGGCTGTTGTGACGTTTTATTTACAAACCGCGGAGCCATGGACCAAGCCACCAAAAGGGTGACTTAATCACGTCCTAGACATGCTAGGGAAGTGATCTAACCATGGCTATAGGCCCCTGGGGCAGCCAAGATCAGATCTCTTCCCACGACAGCAAAACTGAAATTTTCGAAGAGCAAAAATGGCAGCAAGGGGGAGCTGCTGTTATCTCGATTTCTAGGCATCATGGGGGCTGAAAGACTGGACCCAAGTGGTCTTAATACATCCTACTACATGCCTAGATGCAGCCTTGGAAGCCTGGAGTCGAACCATTCCCTGAAACTCACAAACCAACAGAAACGTGAAGGGCACAAGAACAAAATCTGCACAGAATTTTTAATGATGTTGCTGTCAAATAAAAATCGGTTTCATGCTGTAAAATCGTGACTATGAGATGCTATAAAAATACTATAGGACTTGATTGAGGTTTGGAAAAGAACATAGACATGCCTGGAATTCGTTTCGAAAGAAAACGAACGAAACGACGACGACGCGGCACGAAGGAGTGGAGTGCTTCTTTTCTATCTTTCTTGCACTCGATTTTTTTTTTCTCTCCTATCTCCTACTGGATTCTCACGGTTATCAGCTCTGAAAACACTCTGAATTTTCGAAAATGAGAGGGGGGAGAAATGGTTAGGAAGGTGAGGAGAGGGTGCAAGATATAAGGCCACAACATGACTAAGTCCACTCTCATTTAAATTTTGAATTTTGAATCAAATGAGTTGTTGGTGTTTGCTAGGTGGTGGTGGCCGATTCTACTACTAGAATAGGGTTGGATAATGCTCTACATTAATTAATTAAGGTGGAACAAAATAATTAAAAAGCTTAATATCTTAAACAAATCAAGAAGGGGTCAAAGGATGAGTTGGCAATTGAATTATTGCATCTCCAAGGGGTGGCCGATATAACTACTAAAATGGAAGGATAATATTGACATCTAGTTGATAATTACTAACCCTTAGGAACCTCACTATCCCCTTAAATAATTTAGTGAACTAACCACTTAAATAAACAACTTAAATGAGTTCATTTCTTAATCACCTCAAATTATTAAAATAAATCCTCCAACCTTCTTTTTAACTTAAATTGAACTTAGTTGCTAGCTAAATTAAATCATGGAAATATTTTCTGAAATCTTAAATTTATCTCTAAACTCCAACTCCGGTCCGGCCTCACTGAATTTACTGAAAAGCTGAAAATCAAGCTACTGAACTGAAATAATAAAATAATTAACTTCAAATAAATGCATTAAAATAAACATGCACTGAAGTCAATTAAATTTTAAAATAATAGAATTATGCATGGCTTATACGTAGACTGATTTACGGGTTCTACATATTTACCCAAAAATCTATTATCATAATCAATCTTACCTTTCATCAAAACTTAAAATCTCAATTTATACATTATCTTACTCCCAAGTCGTTGCAAATCCTTAAATCATTAATCCTTATGTCTAATTCCCAAAAGTAATTCGACTAGTAACCATGAATCATAATATTTTCTTAGAAAATCTACATATGCCAAAGCATTCATAATATTCATAATTAACTTATAGCCCAAAAAATAAAACACTAAATGTTGAAAAGTGTAGCACATACTAAACCTCTCAAAATCTCTCAAAAGCATAAATAAAGTGTCGTAAATTTTTTTAACTTAAAATCATAAACTTAAATGCGGAAATAGAAGCGCTGGTCCTCGGGTTAAGTGCACCGACAGTCTAGCAAGTCACTCGTCAAGACTTCCAATGTCATAGTTATTTATATCACCTGCATCAACACACCTAGTGAGTCTAAAGACTCAACATGTCCTATCTTTGATAACAAGTAATACGTAATACAGTTAACATATAAAAGTGAAAAATACTTGTACTTAAAATATTATTTTTCTTAATATGCATAAAAATTAAACATAAACATTTTATAAAACATAAACATATCACATAAACGTTTTCATATTCATATCCATATTCGTATCCGAGTATTCATGTTTGTGTTCGTTGAATTCAGATCGTGATTGTGACTCGTATTTTTGATCGTATTGGGCGATGGATCCATCTAAAAAAACTACAGTACAGAGCGGCGTGGGACACCAGCAACACTCTCACCGGTCAACTGGGCCCTGGCCAACGTATAAACATATTCATATTCGTATTCGTATATGTATCCGTATCCAAGGAAACACGATCGTCGGGCTCACACTGGGACCATAACCCTCATGATATTTCCAACACATTCAGTAGTCACAATCCCTTCACATCCTTCAACATGACGTATTTTCATCACTTAAAAAAAACATGCATATAATATTATTTTATTTTGAAACCAAGCATGCAACATATATTTTAAATGTCCAATTTAAATCATAAAAATCAATGACATTTAAAAATCATAATTTAACATATAAAAATTAATAAACATGTTGCTTAATCATATTAGCATGTAAAACAGCAAATAGGGCACTGCCATGACGTTTACAAATTTTCCAATGTAAAAAGACCATTTTACCCTGGACGTGACATTTTTCGTTTTTGACGTTTTCTTAATATTATTGATTCTAACATGTCCCAAATAATTATCTAAGCCTAAATTAAAATTCTCATAATTTTATTTAGCTTAAAAAGAGGCTTTTTAATTAATTCGTAATTGGACGTTTTTAATGCGTTTTATTAATTCAGAAAAATTCTAAACTTTAATATAAAATTCTTAAATTTTAAATTTAGTCTTTTTATATTATTTTAGCCCTTATGAACCACGACTCGACCCCCGTGAGCCGTTTTTCAAGTTTTTAAGTTTAGGAAACCCTAAAATGACACAAAATCTTTGCTCCCGAGCCATCTCTTGATTTTATCGAGTCACCCCCGAGCCATATTTATCCAAACCCTGACCAACACACTGGAGTACCCTACTGGACCCAATGATCCCACGGAAAACACACCAAACCAAAAAAACGAGCCCTTACACCTCTACCATAAGCTGGGCGAGAAATCCTTATGGGACAAGGACTCTTGATCAAGCTTCCATGCCCCTACCAACGAACCCAGCCACCAAACCAACTTTTTGTGCACCCCCTAAGAACCCTAAGGACTCGACCTGACCCAGCCCAGGCCCCCTGGACCACGCCCATAAGCCTGCAACAAGCCCGAACCCTGCACACGATTTCCCTTGATTCTCGGGTGAGAGTCCTAGCTTGCTAGGACTCCTTCCCAGCCCTTGAGTGCGAGTCTTGGCATGGCCAAGACTCCCTCCCTGACTCACTTACGACCTTGGCTATCCCCTGGACCGAGCTAACCAAGCGCTAGCCCCTGAAACGTAAAAACCGAACCCACTTCATCATGACAGCAAGTTGATGCACCAGCTTGTGTTCTATTGTGTGTGTGGTTTTTAGGTGATTATCTAGGACTCTAAATACCGTGTAAAATCATGCCTAAACATAACCTATATCATGGCAGCCCGTATATACATGTAAACAACAAAAGTTTTATTCAAAATCATGTTTGGAATTTCATGGATTGTATAAAAACCGAAAATAATTCAAAGTGTCACTTGTTTTACAAAATTTTCATGCATTAAAATATAATATGATGTGATGATGGTTTGAAGGAAAGAATAGGCGTGCCTTTGCGTAATTTACGCACGAAAAACCGTTGACGATGACGAAGAACGGAGCAAGACCTTTGGCTTGAATCACCCTTGGCTATTCTCGAAAATTCCTTCAATTATTAAGCATGTGTGTGCCGTGTATGGTGGGTGAATTCAGAAGAGTGGCCGTGTGGTTTTGAAAGAATCGTAGGGTTATGGGAAAGGTTTATATATTATATAACTTAATTAAACACTAACAAGGCTTTAGGCCTATTAAGCCCCTAAATTAAGCCCATTAGTCTTTAATTAGAATTAAATAAAATATTAGTAAAGTTTTGGTAAAAATAGTTTGTGAATTAAATAGTCGGTTTGCCAAAAATTCGTATTTTTATTGAAAAACCAACACCGAAAAAATTTACGTCCCGGCGTATTAAATCATCTCAAAACTCCATATTTTCCAAAATAAGAAAACCCACAATCATATTTTAAATAATTTAAAAAATTATTTAATAAAAACATTTTACGTTTTTCAGCCCTCGGTCTCCGTTCCTCGATCGCAACTCGAATTAAAACCTTTAAAAATACATTTTTATGCAACAATGTAGAAAATATATTTAAACATGTAAATATGCACAACATAATTAATTCATGCAATTAAAACATTTAATTAAAATACAAAAGAATTTAATAATTGCATGCATGTGGTTTGCATAGACCTTTAAATTTTCGGAGCATTACAATCTTCCCCCCTTAAGTTGAATTTCGTTCTCGAAATTCGCTTATCCTTAATAACCCAAAGTTTATACTTAGCTCTAGTATCTCAAAATCCACGCTTCCGCTGCGCTACTCTGATAAAACTTAAGTTCTAGCATGTCTTTACTTCTCCTTGATCTCAAAAAATTTTATCTTCTAAATCCTTATTTTCAAATTGCAACTTAAAAAGACCCAAATGACTTAGTGCTATTACTGTTAAAACCTCGAATTTCAACTTTCTTACAATTCCCAATATTAAAAAATGGATGACCATACTTATCTTATATTATTTTTCTTATTTTATATAAAAATTTTCATGAACTTATCAGATTTCAATCTTAAAAATCCCAAACGCGTCCGCTAACGCTTAGATTTTCAAGCTTAATATCGATTCATTCTTAAAAACCCTTGATTAACATTCCTTATAACACTATAACCAAGATATCACAAGGTTCCAAATATTCTTAAAAGTCTAAATCAGAAAAAAAATTCTTATCATTTAACCCATTCAATTCTCACTTATTTGTAAACTACTCCCCAAAGTTCTTAATATTTGCAAAATAAATTCTTAATTTCCTCAAAAATAATCCAAATTGGTTCTTAATTTCGAAAATCCTACGATTAACCCATAAGTTCTTGGAATTCTTAATTTCCTGCTACGAGTTTCCCATAACATAATTTCGATAATTTTAAACTTATTTACCCAAAAATCTATTCTCATAATCAATCTTACCTTTCATCAAAACATAAAATCCCAATTTATATATTTTCTTACTCCCAAGTCGTTGCAAATCCTTAAATCATTATTCCTTATATCTAATTCCTAAAATAAATTTGACTAGTAACCATGAATCATAATACTTTCTTAGAAAATCTACATGTGCCAAAGCATTCATAATATTCATGTTTAACTTATAGCTTAAAAAGTAAAACATCAATGCTAAAACCCAAAAAATCAACATAGTCCAATTCCACCACAAAACCAACATGCGTTTGAAATCAAATAATTTCTTATTTCATATCGTATCACGTATAAAATTCTAAAGCATATAAAACATATATTATCATAAAGCTATTAAAAATTAGACATAAACATATAAGTCATGTACTTATGCAAGTAACATCATAAAATCATATAAAGCATGTAAACTTACAAGTTTGACGCTTGACGACTGAACTTTCTAGCGCTGATGGTGGCACAATCCTTTACAGGACCTTTGCTCTGATACCAACTGAAACGTCTGCTTATTCATTTTCTTAAAAAGTACTAGGAAATTTTTTATTTTCTCTGCTTAATATCCATAATTAAAAATATACATATATATAAAACTTTAAAATATCTTGTCACCATTTTTAAAATATAACATCCAACTAGTACTTTAAAATCCAAAGGGAATAGTCAAACAATAAATCGTAAAGGGTTTTACCAAACCTAAAAAACACTAAATGTTGAAAAGTGTAGCCCACACTAAACCTTTCAAAATCTCTCAAAAGCATAAATAAAGTGTCGTAAAATTTTTTAACTTAAAATCATAAACTTAAATGCGGAAATAGAAGCGCTGGTCCTCGGGTTATGCGCACCGACAGTCCAGCAAGTCACTCGTCAAGACCTCCAATGTCATAGTTATTTATATCACCTGCATCAACACACCTAGTGAGTCTAAAGACTGAACACGTCCTATCTTTGATAACAAGTAATACGTAATACAGTTAACATATAAAAGTGAAAAATACTTGTACTTAAAATATTATTTTTCTTAATATGCATAAAACTTAAACATAAAAATTTTACAAAACATAAACATATCACATTAACGTTTTCATATTCATATCCATATTCGTATCCGAGTATTCATGTTTGTGTTCGTTGAATTCAGATCGTGATTGTGACTCGTATTCTTGATCGTATTGGGTGATGGATCCATCTAAAAAAAACCACAGTACTGGGCGGCGTGGGACACCAGCAAAACTCTCACCGGTCAACTGGGCCCTGGCCAAGGTATAAACATATTCGTATTCGTATTCGTATCTGTATCCGTATCCAAGGAAACACGATCGTCGGGCTCTCACTGGGACCATAACCCTCACGATATTTCCAACACATTCAGTAGTCACAATCCCTTCACATCCTTCAACATGACGTATTTTCATCACTTAAAAAAAAAACATGCATATAATATTATTTTATTTTGAAACCAAGCATGCAACATATATTTTAAATGTCCAATTTAAATCATAAAAATCAATGACATTTAAAAATCATAATTTAACATATAAAAATTAATAAACATGTTGCTTAATCATATTAGCAAGTAAAACAGCAAATAGGGCACTGCCATGACGTTTACGAATTTTCCAATGTAAAAAGACCATTTTACCCCTGGACATGACATTTTTTATTTTTGACGTTTTCTTAATTTTCTTGACTCTAACATGTCCCAAATAATTATCTAAGCCTAAATTAAAATTCTCATAATTTTATTTAGCTTAATAAGAGGCTTCTTAATTAATTCGTAATTGGACGTTTTTAATGCGTTTTATTAATTCAGAAAAATTCTAAACTTTAATATAAAATTCTTAAATTCTAAATTTAGTCTTTTTATATTATTTTAGCCCTTATGAACCACGACTCGACTCCCGTGAGCCGTTTTTCAAGTTTTTGAGTTTAGGAAACCCTAAAATGACACAAAATCTTTGCCCCCGAGCCATCTCTTGATTTTATCGAGTCACCCCCGGGCCATATTGATCCAAACCCTGACCAACACACTAGAGTACCATACTGGACCCAATGATCCCACGGAAAACACACCAAACCAAAAAAAACGAGCCCCTACAACTCTACCATAAGCTGGCCGAGAAATCCTTATGGGACAAGGACTCTTGATCAAGCTTCCATGCCCCTACCAACGAACCCAGCCACCAAACCAACTTTTTGTGCACCCCCTAAGAACCCTAAGGACTCGACCTGACCCAGCCCAGGCCCCCTGGACCACGCCCACAAGCCTGCAACAAGCCCAAACCCTGCACACGATTTCCCTTGATTCTCGGGTGAGAGTCCTAGCTTGCTAAGACTCCTTCCCAGCCTTTGAGTGCGAGTCTTGGCATGGCCAGGACTCCCTCCCTGACTCACTCACAACCATGGCTATCCCCTGGAACGAGCTAACCAAGCCCTAGCCCCTGAAACGTAAAAACCAACCCCCTTCATCATGACATCAAGTTGATGCACCAGCTTGTGTTCTATTGTGTGTGTGGTGTTTAGGTGATTATCTAGGACTCTAAATACCGTGTAAAATCATGCCTAAACATAACCTATATCTTGGAAGCCCGTATATACATGTAAACAACAAAAGTTTGAATCAAAATCATGTTTGAAATTTCATGGATTGTATAAAAACCAAAAATAATTCAAAGTGTCACTTGTTTTACAAAATTTTCATGCATTAAAATATAATATGTTGTGATGATTGTTTGAAGGAAAGAATAGGCGTGCCTTTGCGTAATTTACGCACGAAAAACCGTTGACGATGACGAAGAACGGAGCAAGACCTTTGGCTTGAACCACCCTTGGATATTCTCGAAAATTCCTTCAATTTTTAAGCATGTGTGTGCCGTGTAGGGTGGGTGAATTCAGAAGAGTGGCCGTGTGGTTTTGAAAGAATCGTAGGGTTATGGGAAAGGTTTACATATTATATAACTTAATTAAACACTAACAAGGCTTTAGGCTTATTAAGCCCATTAGTCTTTAATCAGAATTAAATATAATATTAGTAAAGTTTTGGTAAAAATAGTTTGTGAATTAAATAGTCGGTTTGCCAAAAATTCGTATTTGTATTGAAAAACCAACACCGACAAAATTTACGTCCCGGCGTATTAAATCGAAACTCCATATTTTCCAAAATAAGAAAACCCACAATCATATTTTAAATAATTTAAAAAATTATTTAATAAAAACATTTTACGTTTTTCAGCCCTCGGTCTCCGTTCCTCGATCGCAACTCGAATTAAAACCTTTAAAAATACATTTTTATGCAACAATGTAGAAAATATATTTAAACATGTAAATATGCACAACATAATTAATTCATACAATTAAAACATTTAATTAAAATACAAAAGAATTTAATAATTGGATGCATGTGGTTTGCATGAACCTTTAAATTTTCGGGGCGTTACAATCTTCACCCCTTAAATTGAATTCTGTCCTCGAAATTCGTTTATCCTTAATAACCCAAAGTTTATACTTAGCTCCAGTATCCCAAAATCCACGCTTCCGCTGCGCTACTCTGATAAAACTTAAGTTCTAGCATGTCCTTACGTCTCCTTGATCTCAATTAATTTTATCTTTTAAATCCTTATTTTCAAATCGCAACTTAAAAAGACCCAAATGACTTAGTACTATTACTGTTAAAACCTCGAATTTCAACTTTCTTACAATTCTCAATATTAAAAGATGGATGACCATACTTATCGTATATTATTTTTCTTATTTTATATCAAAATTTTCATTAACTTATCATATTTCAATCTTAAAATCCCAAACGCGTCCGCTAACGCTTAGATTTTCAAGCTTAATATCGATTCATTTTTAAAAACCCTTTATTAACATTCCTTATAACACTATAACCAAGATATTACAAGGTTCCAAATATTCATAAAATTTTAAATCATCAAAAATTCTTATTATTTAACCCATTCAATTCTGACTTATTTCTAAACTAGTCCCCAAATTACTTAATATTTGCAAAATAAATTCTTAATTTCCTCAAAAATAATCCTAATTGGTTCTTAATTTCGAAAATCCTACGATTGACCCATAAGTTCTTGGCATTCTTAATTTCCTGCTACGAGTTTCCCATAACATAATTTCGATAATTTTAAACTTATTTACCCAAAAATCTATTCTCATAATCAATCTTACCTTTCATCAAAACATAAAATCCCAATTTATACATTTTCTTACTCCCAAGTCGTTGCAAATCTTTAAATCATTATTCCTTATGTCTAATTCCCAAAATAAATTCGAATAGTAACCATGAATCATAATATTTTCTTAGAAAATCTACATGTGCCAAAGCATTCATAATATTCATGTTTAACTTATAGCCCAAAAAGTAAAACGTCAATGCTAAAACCCAAAAAATCAACATAGTCCAATTCCACCACAAAACCAACATGCGTTTGAAATCAAATAATTTCTTATTTCATATCGTATCATTTATAAAATTCTAAAGCATATAAAACATATTATCATAAAGCTATTAAACATTAGACATAAACATATAAGTCATGTACTTATGCAAGTAACATCATAAAATCATATAAAGCATGTAAACTTACAAGTTTGAGGCTTGACGACTGAACTTTCTGGCGCTGATGGTGGCACAACCCTTTACAGGACCTTTGCTCTGATACCAACTGAAACGTCTGCTTATTCGTTTTCTTAAAAAGTACTAGGAATTTTTTTTCTCTCCTTAATATTCATAATTAAAAATATACATATATATAAATACATTAAAATATCTTGTCACCATTTTTAAAATAAAACATCCAACTAGTACTTGAAAATCCAAAGGGAATAGTCAAACAATAAATCGTAAAGCGTTTTACCAAACCTAAAAAACACTAAATGTTGAAAAGTGTAGCCCTTAATAAAACTCTCAAAATCTCTCAAAAGCATAATTAATGTGTCGTAAAAATTTTAACTTAAAAACAAAAACTTAAATGCGGAAATAGAAGCACTGGTCTTCGGGTTATGTGTACCGACAGTCCAGCAAGTCACTCGTCAAGACCTCCAATGTCATAGTTATTTATATCACCTGCATCAACACACCTAGTGAGTCTAAAGACTCAACACGTCCTATCTTTGATAACAAGTAATACGTAATACAGTTAACATATAATAGTGAAAAATACTTGTACTTAAAATATTATTTTTCTTAATATGCATAAACTTTAAACATAAACATTTTCCAAAACAAAAACATATCACATAAACGTTTTCATATTCATATCCATATTCGTATCCATATTCGTATTCGCATTCATGTTCGTGTTCGTTGAATTCAGATCATGATTGTCACTCGTATTCTTGATCGTATTGGGCGATGGATCCATCTAAAAAACCACAGTACTGGGCGGCGGGGGTCACCAGCAACACTCTTACCGGTCAACTGGGCCCTGACCAACGTATTAACATATTCGTTTTCGTATTTGTATTCGTATCCGTATCCAAGGAAACACGATCGTCGGGCTCCCACTGAGACCATAAACCTCACGATATTTCCAACATATTCAGTAGTCGCAATCCCTTCACATCCTTCAACATGACGTATTTTCATCACTTAAAAAAAACATGCATATAATATCATTTTATTTTGAAACCAAGCAAGCAACATATCTTTTAAATGTCCAATTAAAATCATAAAAATCATAGACACTTAAAAATTAAAATTTAACATATAAAATTCATAAACATGTTGCATAATCATATTAGCATGTAAAACAGCAAATAGGGCACTGCCATGACGTTTACAAATTTTCCGGTGTAAAAAGACCGTTTTACCCCTGGACGTGACATTTTTAGTTTTTGATGTTTTCTTAATTTTCTTGACTCTAACATGTCCCAAATAATTATTTAAGCTTAAATTAAAATTCCCATAATTTTAATTAGCTTAAATCGAGGCTTTTTAATTAATTTGTAATTGGACGTTTTTGAAAGCGTTTTAATTCCGAAAAATTCCAAACTTTAATATAAAATCCCTAAATTCTAAATTTAGTCTTTTTATATTATTTTAGCCCTTATGAACCACGACTTGACCCCCCGTGAGCCGTTTTTCAAGTTTTTAAATTTAGGAAACCCTAAAATGACACAAAATCTTCGCCCCCGCGCCATCTCTTGATTTTATCGAGTCACCCCCGAGCCATGTTTATCAAAACCCTGATCAACACACTAGAGTACCCTACTGGACCCAAGGATCCCATGGAAAACACCCCCAACCAAAAAAACGAGCGCGTACACCTCTACCATAAGCTGGCCGAGAAATCCTTATGGGACAAGGACTCTTGATCAAGCTTCCATGCCCCTACCAACAAACCCAGCCACCAAACAAACTTGTTGTGCACCACCTAAGGACCCAAAGGACTTGACTTGACCCAGCCCAGGCCCCCATGGACCACGCCCACAAGCCTGCAACTAGCCCGAACCCTGCACACGATTTCCCTTGATTCCCGGGTGGGAGTCCTAGATTTCTAGGACTCCTTCCCAGCCCTTGAGCGTGAGTCCTGGCATGGCGAGGACTACCTCCCTGACTCACTCAGGACCTTGGCTAGCCCATGGAATGAGCCAACCAAGCCCTATCCCCTGAAACGTAAAAACCGAACCCCCTTGATCATGATAGCAAGTTGCTGCACCAGCTTGTGTTCTATTGCGTGTGTGGTGTTTAGTTGATTATCTAGGACTCGAAATACCGTGTAAAATCATGCCTAAACATAACCTATATCATGGCAGCCCGTATATACATGTAAACAACAAAAGTTTGAATCAAAATCATGATTGCGTAAAAACGAAAATAATTAAAAGTGTCACTTGTTTTGCAAAATTTTCATGCATAAAAATATAATATGATGTGATGATGGTTTGACGGGAAGAATTGTTAGAGTAGATGCCCTGCAAGCCAACGGTTGACTAGGAAATTTATTGACTCAGGTGAAATAAACAATCTTTATTTTAATATAATTTAACTTTTTATGGTCTTGTTATACTTTATCTGTATAGCCATGCAAACAGCATAGATAAAGTCCTTGATTATGCTTTAATACAAATGAATCGTAATTCGATGTTGAAACTCATTTGTAAACACTGCGTATTCGAAATTTGTTCCTAATCGATTCAGCCGCCTAAAACAGGGATAAAGGCCGCTTGAGTTTGAGACTAGCATCTGTGATGTTGTGTACTGCGTTTCTTGGTAAGGGCATAGAGATGTCCAAACATGCAGATGGGTAGTCATATGATGATTATATCGAACAACCCTCCCTCGGACTTTCCAAGTTGTTATCATTCATCGAGAGGATAAGTCTGTGGTTATGATTGTACACATTAGTTCTTACGACCCGGGACAATACTTATGCTCTATATGCTAGGGCTGTGCTTTGACTCGTTTACCGGCTTCAGGAGAGTCATCAGGTGGCGAGGTTGGGTACAATTGCGACACATATAGGAGCCAGTGCATTGTAGTCGAGGATTCACCGCTCACCTACGAGTGTGGATATCTTGTGTGATCTGATGAAATAATAATGCATGGAATCTCTGGCCAGAGTATGAGATGTACGTTAGAGAAGGAGTTCTCCAATAGTACACGCGATGCCACTATTATTGTTATCACATAGTTATCGAATTAATATGAACCCTCGATGAACAAATGGTTGCATATTCGATCGGGATATATGAGATGAAGGGACCGTACTGTACGTTAATCATAATCGACTAGTTCTTGCAGGCACTATCAGTGATACCTAGGGGATCATGGGGCGATGCTACTAGACGCTTTTACCATGATCCGATGGGTTCAATCAGAAATGAGTTCTGACATTCTTGATCAAAGTGTTGATGAAAAGAATGGGGTTAACTATGGTAAACTTGAATAAGAATAATTTTATTCTGAATCACATGGAGATGTGAACCCACGGCTAGATGTATGCCTGAACCATTGAGAGTCACACAAGCACTGGATCGTTTGTTCTCGTTGATAGAATAAATTCAAGGAGTTGAATTTATATTATGATTTAGTAAATTCAAGGAGTTGAATTTATGATAATTAAATTTTCAGAAAATAAATTCAAGGAGTTGAATTTATGATATAGTAAATTCAAGAAGTTGAATTTATGAAATTTGGAGAGAATAAATTCAAAGAGTTGAATTTATAAAATTTGATAATTTAATTTATTAAGCTCAAAAGTTGGGTTTATTAAATATTAAATTTTGGAGATAATAAATTCAAAGAGTTGAATTTATAATTTAAATATTAAATTCAAATTTTGACTTTATAATGGATTTCAATTAAATATAATGGGTGTATGTATTATGGTCTTGTAGGAGTACAAGACCAACATACAAATTATTAAGGTTCTTAATTAGACTTTAAAAGATTAATTAATTAATTAAACTAGTTGGACTAGAGTAATTAATTTATTAAGCCCATTAAGTGTTTGATTTAATTAATAGACCCTAAACTTATATATGTGTGTATTAGATTTAGGGTTAATTAATCAACACTCATAATTTTTGAAAAAAAAAAACTAGCCTCCACTAATAACACAATTGTGTTCTTCGAGAATCACATATCAAAATCCTCCAAATTATTTTGGCCATTTTTCAAGGAAAATAATTTTGAGTCCTCTCTCATATTTTTGATCTCAACGTATAACTTCTTTCAAATATTCTAGTGCTACTTGAAAGAGGATCAAACCATCTAGTCGTGGACCTAATTAGAAGAAAAGAAAGGAGTCTATTGAAGAAAGTTCGTAGGGATTCATCAAGAGCTAGATCTGTAATACCGGATCAGTTGGAGCCACGTGATTAATTCATAAATGTATAGTTTTCTGACATCCTATGAATGTTTATCATAAAACCATACGAGCGCCCAAAGCAAAACATATTTTGATTGTCAAAATAAATAAAATTTTTAAACTTCCGCTGCGTTTGGGCATGTAGAAAACCGAGATCCAACAAGAATAGGCGTGCCTTTGCGTAATTTACGCACGAAAAACCGTTGATGATGACGAAGAACGAAGCAAGACATTTGGCTTGAATCACCCTTGGCTATTCTCGAAAATTCCTTCAATTTTTAAGCATGTATGTGCCGTGTAGGGTGGGTGAATTCAGAATAGTGGCTGTGTGCTTTTGAAAGAATCGTAGGGTTATGGGAAATGTTTACATATTATATAACTTAATTAAACACTAACAAGGCTTTAGGCCTATTAAGCCCCCAAATTAAGCCTATTAATCTTTAATTAGAATTAAATAAAATATTAGTAAAGTTTTGGTAAAAATAGTTTGTGAATTAAATAGCCGGGTTACCAAAAATTCGTATTTTTTGTTGAAAACCAACACCGATAAAATTTACGTCCCGACGTATTAAATCATCTCAAAACTCCATATTTTCCAAAAATAAGAAAACCCACAATCATATTTTAAATAATTAAAAAAATTATTTAATAAAAACATTTTACGTTTTTCAGCCCTCAGTCTCCGTTCCTCGATCACAACTCGAATAACCTTTAAAAATACATTTTTATGCAACAATGTAGAAAATATATTTAAACATGTATATATGCACAACATATTTAATTCATGAAATTAAAACATCTAATCAAAATACAAAACAATTTAATAATTACATGCATGTGGTTTGCGTGGACCTTTAAATTTTCGGGGCATTACAGATGCACACTATTTTCAAGTAGCTCATGGCTACACGCATGCAACACAAGTCCTCGGCCCATGAGCATGGTGTATATATGATTGGTCTTACTAAGAAGGTAGTGGGCCTAGAATCGTTGATTTTCAATGAGTTCTATGATGAGATCGTCTTGTTATCACTCATTCTTTATTTGACGGTCTCTTCGTTTGGATCGAAAAAGACGCTTCAAAATAAGAGAATAATCGTTTTCACCTTTAAAGAAAAACAAGCGCAATAAGAAGCATGATCTGAAGGTTACTTAAAAGGTCCATAAAGGCCGATAATTCAAAACACGTTTGTTTCACTGGAAAAAATATGAAAGTAAAAAATTATTTGAGCCAGAAAAGTTTTAACAGTTACTAGTGAATGTCCAAAAGATTCAATTCATGCACACTTTTCGAACACTTGGCTAGGATGTATCTCTCAAAGAAAGATGCACAAGCTAGTGCAAGATGACATATTTGACTTGTTATATATAAAATCTCTTAACACATGTGAATTCAAAAAGATTCCCAAATCCTATTTCCTAGGAAAAGTGTACGTGCACATGGTTATCTGATTTGATTCATACATATATGTGTGAACGACTGAGTGTTAACACAAGACATGACATTCTTACTTCATTATGTTTACTAATGACTTCTTGAGGTATGTGTATTTGATGAAATACACGTCTGAAGAATCTGAAATGTTCAAGGAATTCATAGTTGAAGTAGAGAAACAATTATGAAAATGTATTAAAACGCTTCGATCGGATCTGTAAAGTCTAGCAAATTCGAATTACGTAACCTGACTGCATGCAATATAGGGTTTTACTAAAATATATTTTTATTTATTTTATTGCATGATTATTGCATGGATAGGTGGTTTGGTTCATGGTTTATTCAAAGTTGCATGTATTAGGGCTTTAAGTTAAATTTCACGCTCAAACGAGAAACGAAGACCGATGATATTAAGGAAAAATATTTTTATCAAATAATTATTTTTAATTATTTAATACATGATGTAATTAAGGGTGATTTTTGAATATGGTCATTGGTTGAGTATTTTTACACGCCGGGTAATATTTTTAATCGGTACACAAATTTTAGCGAGTCGGGGGACTTTTTGAGGGTTCGAGCAATATTTTCAAAAACGTACCTAAACGAAATATTTTTCGAAAGTGTTATTGGGTTTGATGAGTTTATTTTATTGCTTCCAAAAACTTTTAACCCCTTTATTTTCAATTAAGGGTCCCTTAGCACCTTATATTATGACTTAATCCATACATTATCAAACCCTAATCTCCCAACCCTAGCTCGGCCGCCCCCCTCCATCACTCTCCAGCAGCTTTTCGAAATATTACCAGCAGACACCTTCGAATTTATATTAGGTTTAAAAAAAAACAAGCTCTTTCCCCGTCTCTCTGTTTAAGTTCTACGTGTTGGTATCGAAGTTTTCAAGCATATATACGCAAAGGCACGCCCTAAAACATTTTTTCTCATCATTCACGCTACTATATGCTGGTTTGTGTATTTATGCATGAGAAATCTTTAGATTTATGTTGGGGTATCGTTTTTGTATATTTTTTACATGCAATATGCATTGTTTGATGTGTAACTCACGTCTTTCTTTGTTGTTGTGTAACATGCTGCCGATTGGTATTGCTAGGGGGCTGATTATGTCAAGGTTTAATGTGTCAATGTGTAGGAATCATGAGGTAGTCGTGTTGCGGTGAGGGCTGATCGCTTTTCTTTTGGTAGTTCGCTCAGTTGTGGCAAGATAGGAAGAAATGAGGGAGCCAGTGGTGCAAAGACTGTTACAAGCCTTGAACCAGACCCTAGTGGGTCGAGTCAAGGCCTAGGATGGCTCGAACACCGCTGGACTTGGTCGTAGAGCCGGGCGAGAGAGCTAGGTCGAGGGGTATCTCGATTGGCCTCGTTTCGATGGTTCTCGAGTGTTCGTGTAAGGTACAGAAATTTAATTTACGTAACCTGAATGCATGCAATTTAGGATTTTATTTAAACTATGTTATTTTTATGAATTTAATGCATAATTATTGCATGATAAGGTTCGTTTCACAATTATTTGAAAATTTCACGCATTAAGATTTGTAGATGCATTTTGGGCTCGATCGAGGTACGGAGACCGGGAAAATATGAGGAAAAATATTTTTATTACATGTTTAAATTTTATTAATTAATATGAGGTGTTTAAAGTGTATTTTTCAATAAATGGGCTTTGTTGAGTATTTTTACCTGCCAGATCATATTTTTAATCGGTACACAAATTTTATCGAAACGGAGGACTTTTTGAGGGTTCGGGGAATATTTTCAAAAACTTACCAAAACGAAATATTTTTCGGGAATGTGTTTGGGCTTGATGGCCACATTTTTAAGATTATTGGGCTCAAAATCCTTCTAATCATTTTTTAACAAAGTTAGGGCCCATTAGCACTTTAATTACCTATTTAACTATTACCCGAAACCTAACCCTATTCCATCAGCTGACACCCCACTCTCCAGCAGCTTTCACCTGAGATTTCCAAAAGGTTTTCGAAGCTTCTCAGCAGCCAAGCCTCGGTTCTCCACTTTTTCTTCAAGACTAATTCATTCCCTGCTCCTCTGGCGCCTCCCCGACACGTTTCTCTCCAAGTTTTCCTTCTTATATCATCGTGTCATGCCATGTAATTTTTTTTTTGCATCATACACGCTTTATACTTGCTGATATGTGTTTACTTGCATAAGGAATTCTCGATCCAGCATAAAACATGGAGATTTTTCTGTTTTCGTTTAAGTTCATGCATTTTTTTGTTCACCACTCACACTTTCATGTATTTTCATGCAAGGGGATGCTGGTTGTCAAGTTAAAGGGGTTGATGGTAAGGGCCAATATAAGGGAGGAGGTCGAGGGTGTGCTCGGTTTTCTGTTGATGACCGAGAAATTATGTTGTTGTGTGTCTTGTTTTGGGTTGTGGTTTAAGCCAAGGGTGAAGCCGATGGAGTGAGGCCGACTCCAGGCCTTGGGCTTGTGTCTGATGGGTCTGAGCCACGATATAGAAGAGCTTGAACACCGCTAGTCCTAACTCTAGGGCCGCACGAGGGAGACGGACCAAAGGGAGGTTACATTTGAGTGTTTTAGGTGGCTAGCGAGAGGATGTGATTTCCAGCATGCATGGGGCTGAGTCCTTGGGTTGGTTCCATCCAGTAGGGTCAAAGGATGGTCTAGAAGAGTTTGGTTAGGAGCTGATCCATTCGGTCTTGAGTTAGGGGCAAAATTATGGAGGGTAGTGCACCTAGGGTTTTCGAATGGGACTGGGCTGAAAATTCCAGCAGCTTGTGTCCTCGTTTACGTGGTTTTAATGGGATGTAAAATGTGGTTTAGAGGCTGGTAGGATGTATTTTAGGCATGGGTTGAGCTTGGGAAAAAAATGATGAAGTTTCGGGTCGATTTGAGTTAAAATCGGGACCCTGGTCCAAGTTTTAAAACGAATCGGTAAAATTTGAAACGGTCTCGAGTTTACATCTAAGAAACACGTTAAATATGTTTTGGTATGTTTAAGGATTTTGGTCAGGTTTTGGTAAAAATTTAGACGTCCAGGGGTAAAATGGTCATTTTAGGGTTTCTAGGGGTAAAATGGTCATTTTACACGCGGGGACGAGTTTTTAGTCCTGGCAGCTCCGTGAGCAAAAATGTATCATGTTTTCAAATGTTTATGAATCATGTATATGATTTTTATGTAACTACGAAAAATATGGTACATGCTTGGTTTCAAGAAAAATTTATGTTTATGCATGTTTTTATTAAAGTATGCATCATATTATGAGCTAAGGTCAAGGCCAAGGCTCAGTGGACGGGTAATGATGTCACTGATGTCCTCAACGCCGGGTACCGTGGTTTTAGATGGATCCATCGAATAGAGCTGATACGAAAGTCACAACTAATGAAATGAATTCAATTAAAAAAAATGTATACATATATGGTGATATGTTGAGACATGCTTTGACACGTCATGATTTTATACGAAACATTTATGTTCATGCTTTTAAGTTCATGAAATGTATGTTGATTACGGTATTTTCACTGTTGTGTGCTACATATATGTACTTGCTTTTAGCGGTGCAGGTGTGTTGAGTCTTTAGACTCACTAGGCGTGTCTGATGCAGTGAGCATTTAGATAAGGAGACTGGAGGTGCCGAACTTTGAGTAGGGAGGGTTGGATGTGCGAGCACAAATCGAGGACCACACTTTTCTGCACATCACATTTTTATGAGTTCTGAGCATACATGATCTTAAACGTTTTTCTTTACGATATGATGTTGACTTTCAGGATTTTACTTGTTTTTTTATTCATGCATGATTGAGGGCCGAGTTGGAAATTTCTACATTAAACTATTTTTATTTGTCGATCGTTTACAATTAATTTTTAAATGGCATATTTCTCAAGAGGGTTGCATGCATGCAAAATATTTAAACGTTTATTTTCAAAAATGTGAGATTTTTTTTATAGAAAAATCGAATTTTAAATTAGTAGATGTTTCAGTTGGTATCAGAGCCGACCTCTCCCAGTATGGTGTGGTTCGGGGACGAACCAAGCGGAAGCCGGTGGGCATGTGAGGCCCGGGTTCAAAGAGGGCGTGGGGTGATGCCGATGCCATGAGGTTGCACGGACAATGAGCGGCTCCTTGCAGGCTTCTAGGTGAAGAAAACATAGATGAATCGATCTTACACCGGAAGAAGAGGAATTCCAAAATTGTTCAGTTATGAGATTGTGCAGTTGAAGATGACTTAAAAGATTTGATATGTACTACTCATATCAAGAAGTTGAATCTTCTTTTCAGTAGCTCATCACATAAGAACTTCAATGTTAAGCGTGCTTGACTTGGGGCAATTTTGGGATGGGTTATCCACTGTGAAATTTTCCAGGGTATGTGTGAGTGAGGACATAACCACGCTGGAAAGACCCGTTTTGATACAGTGAGGACAGTCGTCGAATCTGGGACGTTTCAGTATGTATCAGAGCAAGGGTACTGTTCAGGGTTGTGCCACCGCCAGCTACTGCCACTAAGGCTTCAAGCCTCAAGTCTGTAATTTTTTATGATTTAAATATTTTAAATGATTTACTACTATCACCTTCATGATTACATGAGTAATTATTTACATTGCATGTTTAAATGCTTTCACGATTTAAGGATTTTTGTTTTTTTTAAATAACTAGATTAAATTGCATGATGGGTTACGTTTAAAATTGAACTGTACTCAGATATCATGCCTCCCAGACGTGCCCCCAATTCAGATAGACATGACAATATTCCTGGAGGCGGCGGAGGCCCTCCACCACCACCACCGCTTATGGATGCAGCCACCCTTGTTCATGAGGGTATGGCAAGGCTACTGGAGTAGGTACAGCAGGCTTCCAGGCCTCAAGGGGATGTTTACGAGCAGTTTAGGCGACTTAACCCGAAGGAGTTCGGGGGCACTACTGATCCATTCTTGGCAGAGGGATGGATTTGATCGCTGGAGTTGCATTTTGAGTACCTGCAGATGAGAGATGGCGTCGGGCCAGGTGCACCATTTACATGATGAGGGATGATGCATCCCTTTGTTGGGAGGGAGCCGCACATGCATTGGACTTGACTACTCTCACCTGGGACAGATTCTAGGATATGTTCTATGGGAAGTACTTTCAGCTAATGTTCTATGGGAAGTACTTTATATCTGACGTCAGGGGCCGCCTGACGAGGGAGTTCATGAATCTACGACAGAGGGACTTATATGTGGTGGAGTTTATTCGCAAATTTGACAGGGGCTGCCACTTTGTGCCCATGATAGCTAGAGATGCCGCCCAGAAGCTGAGGACATTTCTTGGATGGACTTAGACCCACCCTTCACCGGGACATCATGCTGATGAGGCCGGCAGGTTATGATGAGGCAATCGCATGAGCTTTTCAGGTGGAGCAAGCTCTGGGGGACATAGATTTTGAGATGCAGAGGAAGCGGCTTCATACTCAGTCCAGCTCCAGGCTGCAGAAGAAACAGTATTCAGGACCACCAAGGCAGCAGGGGCAGCAGAAGCCCCAGGGCCAGTTTAGGAGTCCCCAGTAGCAGAGACCTCCTCAGGCGCAAGGGGCACCTAAGCCAGAGGGCGGACAGCCTTGCAGTCAGTGCAACAGGTTCCATTTCGACGAGTGCAGGTGGGAGAGACCTTTAAATGCTTCATTTGCAGACATGAGGGCCATAAAGCAGCATAATGCCCTAGAAAAAAGGGCCCCACTACTGGCCGAACAAATGTGATGCATGCTGAGGAGGCCAAGGCAGGCCAGACTCGACGCTGATTACTGGTAACCTTTATGTTTAAGATTTTAAATTATTGCTCGATTGGATGGGTTATATGGTTGTTATGAATTATTGTGGGATTGATAACATAGAAGAAATTAGGATGCATGCTCTACCTAGTTGGGATTACGAATTTAATTGGTTAATTGAGAATTTTATGAACCCAATTGCAATAATCGATAATTTGAGTACCTAATTGCTAAAATCGAGAGTGCATGGGCTCTTTTCTAAACTTCTGGATTTTTGGGAGATATAATTCTAAATTATTTGGGAATTATAAGATTTTTTTGGGGTTAGAATTCGAAATTTTAAAGGGGTCATTTTGCAAATTTTCGAAACTTTAAGGGCTAAACTACAATTTTTGACTTATTGAGGAATAATTTGGTTAATTCAGTAATTTTTCGAGGATTTTGGGATAATTGTTGGTAAGGAAATTCTTAAGTTTCAACGTGATTAGATTTGATGGTATGTTTTGTCGCAGGGAGGATATACATTGCAGGTGTAGCCACTCGTGCATTGCTAGATTCAGGGACTACGCATTCGTTTATATACGAATCTTTCGTGAAGCGACTAGGAATCATACCAGTAGCGATGGATTCAGGGTTCAGATTATTGATCCCATCCAGGGATCAGATGTTCATTTCTCAGATAGTGAAGAGATTGGAGCTTCGGTTACAGAAATATACTGTGCAGGAATATATGATAGTGCTTTGCCGGAGTTCGACATTATTCTGGGTATGGGTTGGCTTTCGTGAACGGAGCTGTCATAGAACTTCGACAGAGGTCAGTGTCTAGTCCGACCGCCCAGAAGGAAGCCATTCATTTTTTAGATAGCCAGGCACCAGCAGATGCCGCATGTCATTTCCTGCTTGTGTGCGAGGAGGCTTATGAAAAGAGGCTGTCAGGAATTCTTAGCCAGCATGGTATCAGTGACAGAGCCAGTCAGTCAGAGGCTCGAGGACGTGGATGTGGTCAGTGAGTTATCCAGTGTTTTTCCTCACGATGTTTCAGGCATTACACCAGACAGAGAGGTGGACTTCTATATTAAGCTCATGCTAGGTACAGAGCCGATCTCTAAGGCACCCTACAATCTAGCACTTTCCGAGATGAAAGAACTGAAAGATCGGATACATGATTTTCTAGATAAGTGTTTCATTCGCCCTAACTTTTCTACATGGGGAACACCAATTTTTTTTTGTCAAGAAGAAGGATTGCAGTATGCGGCTGTGCATTGACTATCGAGAGCTGAACAGAGTTACAGTCAAGAACAAGTATCTGTTGCCGAGGATCGAGGATTTGTTTGATTAGCTTCAAGGAGCATCAGTAGTTCTCGAAGATAGACCTCCGATCCGGATACCATTAGCTGAATGTGAGAGACTCTGACGTGCATAAGACAGCCTTCCGGACGTGTTATGGAAACTATGAGTTTATGGTGATGCCCTTTGGTTTGACGAACGCGTCAGCGATCTTGGATCTCATGAATCGCGTTTTTCAGCCATACTTGGATCAGTTCGCCATAGTTTTCATTGAGGATATCCTAATCTATTCGAGGAGCAGAGAGAAGCATAGCCAGCCTATGAGGACCGTATTGCAGACTTTACAGGACAGACGACTATATGCCAAGTTTAGTAAAAGGGAGTTTTGGCTTGATAGGGTGGCATTCTTGGACCACATTGTATTTTTGGATGGTATTGTGGTCGACCCTAGTAAAGTTGAAGCAGTCAGAGATTAGCCAGTGCCTAAGAGCATTACAGAAATCCGTAGCTTCTTGGGATTGGCTGGGTACTACAGGAAATTCATTCAGGGCTTCTCTTCTATCGTGGTGCCTATGACCATCCCGACGAAGAAGAATGCCAAGTTAATTTAGGGAATGTGAGTGCCAAGAGAGATTTGACAGTTGAAGCTAGCGTTGACCACAACACCAGTTTTAGCTATGCCATCAAGACAGGGAGAGTTTGTGGTTTACACTGATGCATCGAAACTCGGTTTGGGCATAGTTCTGATGCAGCATGACATGGTTATGGCATACGCGTCCAGGCAGATGAAGGTCAATGAGAAGAATTATCCGACTCATGACCTCAATCTAGCAGCAGTGGTGTTTGCTCTAAAGATTTGGAGACACTATCTGTATGGGGAGAAGTGCAGGATTTTTACTGATCACAAAAGCCTGAAATATTTCTTCACACAGAAAGAGTTGAAGATGAGGAAAAGGAGATGGATAGAGCTAGTGAAGGATTACGACTGTGATATTAGCTACCATCCGTGTAAAGCTAATGTGGTTGCAGACGCTCTGAGAAAGAAGTACGCAGTGATTGCTCATTTTTCAGTACAGAGACCGCTGCAGAAGGAGATTCGGAGAATTGAGCTTGCAGTTTATGCCAGAGGAGATGCCCCAAATTGCTACTCTGACAGTACACCGACATTGAGAGACAGAATTAGAGCAGGGCAGACTTCTGACGAACAGTTGCAGAAGTGGAGACAGAGGGATGAGGCTAAGGGCCAGAGGTTGTATACAGTTGTGGACTGGCATAGTCAGATATATGGACCGTCTATGGGTTCCTGACACGGATTCCATGAGAGAAAATATCTTGAGCGAGGCCCACAGCACCCCGTACTCCAACCATCCAGGGAGTACAAAGATGTATAAAGACCTTCAGACTCTTTATTGGTGGCCGGGCAAGAAGCGGAATTTTCTACAATTCGTTTCCGAGTTTTTGACTTGTCGGCAGGTCAAGGTAGAGCATCAGAGACCTGCAGGGAAGCTGAGACCACTCCATATTCCTGAGTGGAAATGGGAAAACATCACCATGGACATTGTGATAGAGCTTCCGAGGACTACTAGAGGTTATAATGCCATCTGGATGATAGTTGATCGGCTCACTAAATCAGCTCATTTTCTACCGATCAAGAAGACTTTTCACCATTAAACGCAGAGCTGTACATCAGAGAGGTAGTCAGACTGCACGAGATTCCAATTTCCATCGTGTCAGACAGGGATCAGAGGTTCACGTCTGCATTCTGGAAGAGTCTTCACCAAGCATTGGGTACTAAGCTGTTATTCAATAATGCCTTCCATCCTCAGACAGACGGTCAGTCAGAGAGGGTGATTCAGATTCTAGAGGACCTAATCCGAGCTTTCATGATCGACTTCCAGAAGAGTTGGGAGCCGAAGTTACCTCTTGTTGAGTTCACATACAACAACAGTTTTCAGTCATCGATTGGTATAGCTCCATATAAGGTATTTTACGGGAGGAAGTGTAGGTCGCCAGTTTATTGTGATGAGGTAGGAGAGAGAGCAGAGTTGGGTTCAGGATATTGTCGGCAGACAACAGAGTTAATGGACAGGATTCGAGACAGGATGAGGACCACTCAGAGCCGTCAGAAAAGTTATGCATATCAGTTGGGACACTTGCATATAGAGTTGCACAGCCGTTGAACCAGGCAGGAGTTCATAATGTGTTCCACGTCTCTATGCTGTGGAAGTACATGTCGAATTCTTCGCATGTGCTGAACTATGAGCCACTTCAGCTGACACCACACCTGTCATTCAATGAGAGACCTACTCAGATTTTAGACAGACATGAGAGGAGGCTCCGGAACAAGGTGATTCATATGGTCAAATTCAAGTGGCTAAATCATTCCGAGGAGGAGGCTACTTGGAAAATGGAGACCGAGATGAGGAGTCACTACCCGGATTTATTCGGTATGTTTTAATTTCATAGATGAAATTTTATTTAAGGGGGGGGGGAGAGTTGTAAGGTCCAAGAATTTAATTTACGTAACCCGGATGCATGCAATCTTGGATTTTATTTCAATTATGTGTTTATTTATTTTTATGCACTTAATGCATAATTATTGCATGATAATGTTCGTTTCATGATTTTTTAAAAGTTCATGCATTAGGGCTCTAGATGCATTTCGCACTCGATCGAGGAACGGAGACCGGGAAAATATCAGGAAAATTATTTTTATTACATGTTTAATTTTTATTAATTAATACGAGGTGTTTTAAGTGTATTTTTCAAGAAATGTGCTTTGTTGGGTATTTTTACCCGCCGAAGCATATTTTTAATCGGTACACAAATTTTATCGAAACAGAGGACTTTTTGAGGGTTCGAGCAATATTTTCAAAAACTTACCAAAATGAATATTTTTTGAGAATGTGTTTGGGCTTTATGGGCCTATTAGCGGTGCAAGTGTGTGGAGTCTTTAGACTCACTAGGCGTGTTTCATGCAGGTGAGCATTTAAATGAGGAGACATTGGAGGTCCCGAACTCTGTGTTGGCAGTGCTGGATGTCAAGCACGACCCGAGGACCACACTTTTCCACACATCACATTTTTATGTGTTTTGAGCATACATGATCATTTTTACACGTTTTCTTTATGATACGATGTTAACTTTCAGGATTTTACTTGATTTGTTTTATTCATGAATGATTGAGGGTTGAGTTGGCAATTTCTACATTACAATATTTTTCTATGTCGATCATTTAAGATTATTTTTAAATGGAATATTTCTCAGCAGGGTTGCATGCATGCAAAATATTTAAAGGTTTATTTTCGAAAATGTGAGCTTTTTTTTTTAAAAAAAAGAAAATTTCCGCATTTTAAATTAGTAGATGTTTCAGTTCACGCTTGACAGCGTGCATGGGGCTGAGGGCTGCAGCTAGGTCAGTCCAGGAGGGTCTACTGGTGGGCTAGGTTTGGCTGGTAAAGGTCTGGTCCAAGCTGGTTGGGCCTAGCGTCGAGAATTTGAGGCTAGGGTAATGCTAAGGTTTCGGCTCTCCTTGTACAGAAATTGTCCAGCAACCTTTGGTCGAAGGACTTAGGTGGTCTAATTTAGGTTGTTTAGGGGCTGGTAGGGTGTATATAAGTGGCGGTTAAAACTTGAGTAATTTTGGTTAAGTTTCAAAATGATTCGGGTTAAAACCATGACCACGGTCCAAGTTTTAAAACGAATCGTATAAATTACAAAATGAACTCGAGTATATGTCTAGGAATCGATGGTATTATGTTTTGAGGTGTTTTTAGGGGTTTGGTTGGCTTCAGGTCGAGTATATGTCTAGGAATCCTAACAACGCCCTGATCACAAAATCACACATTTTAATGCATATGCTATCATGAACATGACCTTTTATGGAAATATGAAAATTACGTTGCATGCTCGATTTTAATAAAAATTTACATATATGCATGATTTTTATAAGTGATGACATGTTTTGAAGGAATAGAGTTGGTTGTCACTAAATACGATGATACGGAGATATGATGACATGTAAGGCCAAGGCTCAGTGGATGGGTAATATTGTCGCTGATGTCCCCGCCACCGGGTACCGCGGTTATATGTAGATGGATCTATCGACTAATACGATGATACGAAAGTCACAACTAATGAACAGAATTCAAATAAAGAATATTGATCACGTATATGCTGATATGAACACGTTTATGTTTATGTTACGTTTATGTTCACGCCTTTAAGATCATGAAGTTTATTTCAATTACAGTACTTTTCATTGTTGCATGTTATGTATATGTACTTGTTATAACGATTTTGGTGTGTTGAGTTTTTAGACTCATTAGGCGTGAATGATGCAGGTGAGCATATTGATGAGAAGATTGGAGGTGCCGAAGACTGACTAGGTGGGGCTGGATGTGCGCACGCTAACCCGAGGACTATAATTTTCCGCACATCATGTTTATGAGATAGGAGAGATCATGAACATTTTCTTACATTTTATTATTTATATGTTTATGGTTTGACAGGACTTGTATATGGTTTATTTGAGTTCCTTTAAGTTGAATAATTTTACTCATTAGTTGAATATCTGTTATTTTTAAATAATGTGATGGAAGGTAGATATTACATGCATGCCTATAGAAATATATTTTTGAGATAAATATGTATTACAAGGTTTAGCTTTAAAAAAAAATTCTAGCATTATGTTAAGTAGTGGACATTTTAATTGGTATCAGAGCAAAGGTCTTGTATAGGGTTGTGCGACTTCCAGCTTCAGCATCTCAGTCTTCAAGCCTCAAGTCTGTAAGTTTAAATGTTTTTAATGTTGTCACCTGCATGTTTATATGATATATGATTTACAACAATTTACTGTATACGTTTAGCTGTTTACATTGTTAAGAAATTATTATTATCCAAAAGTTTTGGTGATCGACAAAATCAGGATAGCACTTCACTATTTCAGGAAACAATTGCATATCTTATGTGTAACAGGTGTCAGTTCAACCGCCCAGCCTAGCAACCAGACTGCTTCACTACCGGCTACAACAAAAAGAGTTTAACCGCTTAGACAGAGGATATACTAAAGAAGTCTGACCGCTTGAATTTCAGACCGCTGATAATTCGACCGCTTACAGTAAAAGAAGATGAACTTTTCAACCGGCTGATTCGAAGACATCATTAAATAGGGTTATTTATTACCTACTTAATGAAAGACATTCAACAGTTGGCACTGTTTCGAAGTTAACTTGTCCCTACATCAGTCCCGAGAATGATCTGTATTTATATCACTATCCCAGAAAGGAAAGATCATTCATCTTACAAAGGTCTGAGGATAAAAGCAGTTGCCATAAACGGCAACTCTGTAGCAACTCTTCAGAGAACGGGACTCAAGGCAATATCAACAAAGAGAACATTTAATGCATATCTGAAGAACATTAAATACAGTTGCCGCTGATAGTGACAAAGCTTCTCTCTGTTACAAGTTAACATTACTCAATCCTTTCGACCGTTGGAATGATCACCTATATTAACAGAAAGAAGTGTGCAAAATAAAACAACATACGATACATTATCAAATTCACAATAGTGATGTAACGTCCGAAAAAGCAACCTACGTAAACCGCATGCATGCAAATTATTTTAATGCTTAATTGTTTTGTTTAATTTATTTTAAATGCAAGCGTGATATTTATTATATGATTAAATATATGATTGCATGATTAAATGATAATATGGCATTATTACATGAAATTAAGGATTTTACCCGAATATTTGATAATAGGAATGGGAAAAGAGACCGGGGACGACCAAGACAAGAATATGTAATTTTATTTAATTAATGGCAAGGCTTCCTAATATGATTAAAAATTATTTAAGTTTTCTAAAAATGTCGGAGTTCAAATTATTTTACGAGTCGAGATCGATTTTTCCCGTGAAGCCGGTTTTGAGCAAACAAGGAGTTTTAAAAGATCAAAAATATTATTTTATGGAAATTAATTTTATGAACTTTTATTATTTAATTAACTAAGTGTTATTGCGTCCAATTTAATTAATTTAAGTAGGCCCAAATACCCTTAAGCTTGAAAGCCCAAAACCAAAGCCCATTAGCATATTGATTAATTTATAAATAAGGACTCCTAGGTCTTTTGAGCACCATATTTCACACCAGCAGCATCCGGAAATTTCACACTTCTCACACGCAATTTTCGAAAATAAAAGGGGAAGTAAAGCTAGGAGTCTTCGTCGCCCGTTCTTCCTTCCTCGCCGACGATTGAAATTAGAGCGTTCAAAGGCACGTTTTCTAAACCATTTTAAACATCATATGAATCATAATATGTGTGTTGTAATTAATTATGCACGAAAATATTGGGGTTCGACTATTTTACGATAGGGTACGTATTTTTCAAAGTTTCAATGATTTTACGATTGTTTTAAAAATGTTTTTGAATCCAACGAGTACGCTAAAAAATAGGATGTTTTATGAATGAATATTTGGTGAAACATGATAAATATTAAATGGAAATAAGCTGTAAACCGAAGTAATGTATCAAGAGAAGAAATGTGGGTTGTAGGGGTTGTGCAAGATTCAAGAGGGTTCTGTTTTATGCATGGGGCTTGGGGGCTCGTCTAGGGTTGGTTCAGGGTCGATGATGGTTGTGTTCAAGGGCTAGGTTGAGTCCTATAGCGGCTGGACACAGCTTCACGTAAGAAGGAAGGAAAGGCACTTGACTCGTGGGTCGAAGAAGAGGCGTGCGGCTGGTTTTGAGTGATCAAGCTGGTGCGCGGGCCTGGGCATTGTTCAGGAAGGGATAGAGGGTAGCCTAGGGATGGCTACGGAGTGGAGGACTCGGTGGTGGCTTGGGCAAAGAGCATCATGCGAGAGGGAGACTCCTACGTGCAAATGAAGACATGCGAGCCTTGTTGCTGATTCGGGGGCTCGCAGCATGATTAGGGGAGGGGGCTCGGTTGGGAGCTGGGCCAGGTGGGTCCTGTAGGGTCTAAGGAATTTGGGTAAGGGCAGGGATAGGTGATGGTGCTGCTGGGTTGGCTACTGGCTTGAGGAACATGGGGAGAGCACCTGCGCGCTGCTTGGCTTCTCCTGGCAGCAAGCTTGCAGCGCGTCATGCATGGGTTCAAGGGCTTGGGCTGGTATGGGCATGGTCTAGGGATTGTTAGGGTGATGAGGGGTCAAGTGGTTAAGGGCTGGAAGAGTCCTAGACTAGATAGGAGTCCTATTACTCAAGGGAGACTCACGCACACACACATGTAGATTCTGTAGCTCGGTTCCAGGATGGTTTGAGCACCTTAGGGGCTGGTTCTTTGGGCTGGGCTTGTTAAGGAGGGTTCCTAGGTAGGTTGGCTCGGGTTTGGCTCGAGGTGACTCGACCATGGCTCGAGTAAATTGAGAGATAGATCGGGTGGTTCGATCAAGGGCCAATTTTGAATTATTAAGAAGTAAAATTATAACCATGGGTCCACGAGTGATGTTCATGGCTTCCAAGGGTAAGATAAATAATAAAAATGTTATGTTTAAGATTTGGGATCAAAATAATGAGTTTTGAATTTATCCGGATTTAATCGCCGCACTAAACGTTAATTAAAGAATTAATTGAAAGTCTTGTTTTAAGCTTTATAAAATTATGGAAAACTATATTTAAACTTAAATAATTATTTAGAATATGTTCATGTCATTAAAAGTGAGAAAAAAGAAAAACGGTAATTTTTACACTTAGGAAAATACGTAAAAGCTTGGCAGCGTCTCGAAGGATCATAACGAATTTTAAATGATATTTTATGATTTAAAATGATGATTTTTAAGAAAATATGATATTTTATGACTTATTGTAAGGTTGTTCAATTTGTACTGTTAAAAATGATATTTTTGGAAAGTTATGCTAATTTATGATTTTGAAAGAAAATGAAAAATATTTTGAGGGATGTGAATTGACTGTGACATATGATATATTATTTGGGGATCCGTTTATTTGAGGACTGTGAACTTACAATTTTTTGGGGATGTCGTGAGGGGAAAGGCCCCAGAGGTAGCCCCTTATGGGAAAGGACCCTCGAGGGAGCCCCGACGATCGTATTTTCATGGTGGAGCCTACTGCACACCCCCATGGGCCATGTGGAGCTGAAGACTGATCAGTCGACCGAAAGATAAAAGCTAGTCACCCAAAATGATATATGATTGAAAGCTTATGATTAAAATGATTTTATGATATATGATTCATGATGCTCGTTAAAGATATTTTTAAAATGATTTATTTATGTTCAAAGCTTATTCTAAATGATTTTTAAAGGATTTATTTGTGCTTAAAAGTTAAATGATTTTAATATTTATGATTTAATTATGTTTAAATTATTTTAAATTGTTTATTTATGTCAAAAGATTATTTTAAATAAAAGTATGATTTTTAATGCATGTGATTGTATATGTATTATTTGTTATCCATGTTTAGAACGTGGTGAGTCTTTAGACTCACTAGGTTTGTATGATGCAGGAATTGATGATTTATGGGAGGCGCTAACTTTTGAGTGGATCGAGTGCAGCAGTACACACCTAAGGACCTTTATGTTTCCGCACTAGCTTGTTCCATAAATGATTTGAAGATTATGTTAATGATTTTTATTAGAGATACTTTTATACTTTATTTTTATTAATAGTTGATCTTTTTAAAGGTAAATTTAGGAAGTTTTGGTAGTCGATGATTTAGGATTAATTTTATGCACTTGAGATTTTTTATGTTAAATTATTATGATTCATGATTATGTTAAATTATTTTATTTAGTAATCTAGAATATATGGTTTAAGATTAAAAAAAAATTCGAGGTCGTTTCAGTTGGTATCAGAGCCAAGATTTTCCCCAAAGGGTTGTGTACTGTCACTTCGAGTAGCTCAAGAAGTCACACATAAAATATGTGAGTTTTTACTGCTTTATGTTTTATATGCTAAAATTCTTTTAAATACTTTTATGATACATGATATAGATGTTAGTTGAATGTTGCATGTAAAATGTTAAATGGAAATGGGTAGTAGAATTGATAGGATTAATGAAGAACTTAGATGAGAATTGGCTAATGCACCACTTGAGCTAGATTCAGGAGTCGACTTTGGGAAATTTTGGGTTAGAATTGCAATTTTCAAGATTTTGAGGACCAAATTGAAGAGTAGGATTTTAGTTAGAGGTTAAGTTTGAGGTGGATAAGGAAATTTAAGCTTTTCAATCATCAAGTCAAGAAAAATTTCGAGGACGAAATTTTAATTGGGGGGGGTGGGGGGGGGGGGGGGGGGGGGGGGAATTGTAGCTTCCGAAAAATCAACCTACTTAAACATCATGCATGCAAATTATTTTAATTGCTTAATTGTTTTGTTTAATTGATTTTAAATTCTAGCATGATATTTATTATATGATTAAATATATGATTGCATGATTAAATGATAATAGGACATGGTTACATGAAATTAAGGATTTTACCCGAATATTCGATAATAGTCAGGGGAAAAGAGATCGAGGACGACCAAGACAAGAATATGTAATTTTATTGAAATAATGGCAAGGCTTCCTAATATGATTAAAAATGATTTAATTTTTCTAAAAATGTTGGAGTTCGAATTATTTTACGAGTCGAACTCGATTTTTCTCGGGAAGCCGGTTTTGGGCAAAAAAGTAGTTTTAAAAGATCAAAAATATTATTTTATGGAAATTAATTTTATAAAATTTTATTATTTAATTAATTAAGTGTTATTGGGCCCAATTTAATTAATTTAAATAGGCTCAAATTCCCTTAAACTTACAAGCTCAAAACCAAAGCTCATTGGCATATTAATTAATTTATAAATAAGGACTCCTAGGTCTTTTGAGCACCATATTTCACACCACCAGCAGCCAAAAATTTCACACCACGCACGCAAAATTTTCGAAAATAAAAGGGGAAGAAAAGCTAGGAGTCTCTGTCGCTCGTTCGTCCTTCTTCGCCGGCGATTGAATATTCGAGCGTTATAAACACAATGATATGTTTTCTAAACCCTTTAAACATCATACGAATCATAATATGTGTGTTGTAATTAATTATGCGTGAAAAATATGGGGTTTCGATTATTTTAGGGTAGGGTACGTATGTTTCGAAGTTTCAATGATTTTACGCTTGTTTTAAAAACATTTTTGAATCCAACGAGTACACTGCCAAAATATGATGTTTTACGAATGAATATTGGGTGAATATGATAACTGGAAGTAAGCTAGAAATCGAAGGATTCAATCAAGAAAAGAAACGTGGGTTGTAGGGGTTGTGCAAAATTCAAGAGGGTTCGGTTTTATTCATGGGGATTGGGGGCTCGTCCAGGGCTAGTTCAGGGTCGGTGGTGGTAGTTTTCAAGGGCTAGGTAGAGTCCTAGGGCGGCTGGACACAGATGCACGTAAGAAGAAAGGAGGGGCACTTGACTGGTGGATTGAAGAAGAGGCGTGCGGCTGGTTTTGAGTGATCAGGCTGGTGAACGGGCCTAGGTGTTGTTCAAGAAGGGCTAGAGGGTGGCCTAGGGATGGTTATGGTGTGGAGGACTCGGTGGTGGCTTGGGAGAAGAGTCCCATGCGAGAGGGATTATCCTACGTGCAGATGGAGACGCACGCCTTGTTGCTGATGCAGGGGCTTACAGCGTGATTAGGGGAGGGGCTCGCTTTAGGGCTAGGCCAGGTGGTTCCTATAGGGTCTAAGGAAGTTAAGTAAGGGCTGGGCCAGGGGCTGGTACGGCTGGGTTGGCTGCTGGCTCGAGGAACATGGGGAGAGCACCTGCGCGCAGGTTGACTTCTCCTAGCAGCAAGCTCGCAGAACGTCATGCGTAGATTCAGGGGCTAGGGCTGGTCTGGCCTGGGTTTGCACATGGTCCAGGGATGGTTAGGGTCATGAGGGGTCAAGTGGTTAAGGGCTGGAAGAGTCCTAGACTAGATAAGAGTCCTATTAATCAAGGGAGACACACGCGCACAAACATGCAGATTTTGTAGCTCGGTTCCAAGAGGGTTTGAGCACCTTAGGTGCTGGTTCTTTGGGCTGGGCTTGTTTAGGAGGGTTCCTAGGTGGGTTGGCTCGGGTTTGGATCGAGGTGGCTTGACCATGGCTCGAGTAAATTAGGAGATGGATCGGGTGGTTCGATCAAGGGTCAATTTCGAATTATTAAGAAGTAAAATTATAACCATGGGTCCATGGGTCCGGTTCTTGGCTCCCAAGGGTAGGATAAATAATAAAAATGTTATGTTTAAAATTTGGAAACAAAATAATGAGTTTTGAATTTATCCGAGATTTAATCGCCGCACTAAACGTTAATTAAAGAATTAATTGAAAAGCCTAGTTTTAAGCTTTATAAAATTATGGAAAATTATATTTCAGCTTAAATAATTATTTAGAATAAGTCCATGTCATTAAAAGTGAGAACAAGATAAATTCGAGAATTTTTACGTCAAGGAGAAAAACGGTAATTTTACACTTAGGAAAATTCGTAAAAGCTTGGCATCGTCCCGAAGGATCATAATGCATGTTAAATGATATTTTATGATTTATTGTAAAGCTGTGCAATTTGTACCGTTAAAAATGCTATTTTTTTAATGTTATGTTATTTTATGATTCTTAAACAAAAGAAAAAATATTTTGAGGGATGTGAATTGACTGTGACATATGATATATGATTTTTGGGGGATCCGTTTATATGAGGGCGTTAAAATTACAATTTTATGGTGATGTCATGAGAGGAAAATGCCCGAGAGGGAGCCCTTTGTGGAAAAAAGCCCGTCTATGGGAGAAGACCCCCGAGGGAGCCCCAACGTCGTATTTTCATGGTGGAGCCTAGTGCACAATCCATGGGCCATGTGCAGCTGAAGACTGATCAATAGATCGAAAGATAATAGCTAGTCACTTTCAAGGATCAAACTTCGCCCAAAATGATATATGTTTGAAAGCTTATGATTCAAATGATTTTATGATATATGATTCATGATGATGAATAAAGCTATTTTTAAAATGATTTATTTATGTTCAAAGATTATTTTAATTGATTTTTAAATGATTTATTTGTGCTTAAAAGTTATTTTTAAATGATTTTAGTATTTATGATTTAATTATGTTTAATTGATTTTAAATTGTTTAATTATGTAAAAAAATTATTTTAAATAAAAGTATGATTTTTAATGCATGTGATTGTATATGTATTATTTGTTATCCATGTTTAGAACGTGATGAGTCTTTAAACTCGCTAGGTTTGTATGATACATGATTTGATGATTTATGAGACACACCTGAAGGCCTTTATGTTTCCGCGCTAACTTGTTAGATAAATGATTTAAATATTATGTTAATTATTTTTATTAGAGATACTTTTATGCTTTATTTGTATTGTTAGTTGATCTTTTTAAAGGTCAATTTATGAAGTTTTGGTTAGTCGATGATTTAGAATTTATTTTACGCACTTGAGATTTTTTTATGTTAAATTATTATGATTCATGATTATGTTAAATTATTTTATTTAGTAATTTAGAATTTATGGTTTGAGATTAGAAAAAAAGTCGAGGTAGTTTCAAGTGAAATCATCAAAAGCTTGCATGCTTTAAAGATATAGAGCGCACTGAAAAGTCTACACACTACATCGCTCATAAGAACGCACTGAATAGAAATATATCTGATCATTCAAGGATCATCTTCGTGCTGCCAAAATCAATTTGTTTACTTATATCAGTAACCGTTCAGTTATTTTTTTAAGTTGTGGTGTCTGGTGAACCGAGTGTTCTTAAAATCCAAAATTGTAAAGTGATCACTAAGAGTTCCAAAAATAGTCAATGTGATAAGTCCTGATTGGAGTGGGATGTGCAAAGAGTTTTTGTAAAGCTGAAGTCTTTTAGTGGAATCCTTCCTAAAAAGGAAGAAGGGGTGACGTAGGAGTTTTCATCTCCCGAAAATCCATAAAAAGCTTGTGTCTTTACTTCCTACAAGCAATTACTTTTCATTATATTTGTTGATAAGTTTGCCAAAAATTTTAAGCTGTCATTATAAATCTTGAACCGTTTTTCCGCACTTTACAGTGGTTCATATTTCTAACAAGTTTGAGAAGAATTTTCAACCGCTTCAAAACGGTTCAAAACCAGTTTTAGAAAGAAAAATCTGAAAGAGTTCATTCACCCCCCCCCCCCCCCTTTTAACTCTTTCCCGATCCCAACAAGTGATATCAGAGCAGGATCTTCTCAAACATCGATACCCAAAAATTACTCATGGCATCTTTCAACAAAATCTCTATGTTTTCAAAGAAAGATTATGATTATTGGAAAATTCGTATGCAGGTTCATCTAGCATCCCAGGATGACGATATGTGGTATGTCATCACTGACAGGCCAATGAAGATCTTAAAAGTAAATACAAGTGAAAGGTAAAATGTAAAAATTTAAAAGAAATTTTGTAGGAAATACATAGGGATCTTAAAAGTAAATGTCCTCTGAAGAATCTACAAGTTCTTTGAAAATATTTGCCTTCTTCTTGTTCTCTGAAGAATCTACAAGTGAAAGTGGAGATGAGACGGTAAAATGTCTCATGGACAATGAAGATTCAGAACTTTCAGATGAAATGGTATTTAACTTTGACTCTATTGAATTCACTCGAGAAGATCTGGTCACGGCACGACATGACATAGTAAATGAGTTTAAAGGACTATCGCAAAAATTAAATAAAGCCAAAACAGAAAAACGGGACATAAAAAACAAATTGACTCTCTCTAGCTGCTCGCAGCAAAAAGAGTTCGATGGTTTGAAAGTTAAGTTAAGTTAAGTCTGGTAGCTGCTGAGAATGATGATTGATTGTTCCATGCTACTTTAAAAGTGAACAAACGGTTAATAAATATAGTCAACTCTAGGAACAAGTTCTCTGACTCACTTAAAAAGATGCATGAGATGCAAAAACCAACCGAAGATAGAACTGGGTTGAATGATGCATCAAAGGGTTTATAAAACGTGTCTTTCCATTTAACACGATCGAATATTCAATCGTTGGCGATGGGGCGAAGATAGATGACCGGGCGACGAAGAACCCTAACTTTTCCTCCCTTGAAATTTTCGAATTTTTGTGTATTAAAGTGTGTGAAGTGGACGGCTGCATGGAGTAGTAAAACACCTAGGTTGAAGTTTTTTTTTCATATAGATTTAATTTTCATGTTAATGGGCTTAGGTTTTTGGCCTCCAAATATTGGAGCAATTGAGCCTACTCAATTTAGTTAAATTGGTCCCAATAACTCTTATTTAATTAAAATATAAAAGTTTATAAAAATTAGTTTCCAAAAATAATATTTTTTATCTTTTAAAAACTCCTTGTTTGCCCAAAACCAGCTTCCTGGGTAAAATAGAGCTCGTCTCGTAAAATAATTCGAACTCTATAATTTAGAAAAAATTAATCATTTTTAATCATATTAAGAAGCCATGAAAATATTTAGTGAAAAATATTTATTTTTGTCTTGGTCGTCCCCGATCTCTTTTCCCAACATATTATCGAATATTCAGATAAAATCCTTCAATTTCATGAAATCATGCCATATAATCAATTAATCATGCAATCATAACTTTAATCACATAATATGCATCAAGTAAGCATTAATTAAATAAAACAGTTAAGCAATTCAAATAATTTGCATGCATGTGGTTTACGTAGGTTGGTTTTTCAAGCGTTACAAATCTCTCCCAACCACCCCCCTCCCCTCCCAAATCGTCCTCGAAATTTTTCTTGTCTTGATAATTGAATATCTTGGATCCCTTATTCACTTCAAACTTAACCCTCTAACTTAAATTTTTCTCTTCATTTCTGTCCTCACAATCTTGAAAAATGTATTTCTATCCCAAAATTTTTCAATGTCGTCTCTAAAATCCAGTTCAGGTAGAGCAGTCTTCGGAATGTTCTCTCTTGGTGGTTTTCCTTGTGGTTTCGGTGGTTCCGGTTGCTTATGCGGTCCCGTTAGCTGACTAGCTTACTGAGCACGATTCCTCTTTTGCTGCATCTCCCAATCAATATCTTTGAGTGGCTGTTGGCTCTAAAAGCTTTGGAAACTGCAGTAGTATAATCAGTAGGATCGACGAGCATCACGTCACAACAGATAGTCGGCCTCAAACCATCTACTAAGTGTCGTAACTTTTCCGCATCATCATTAGCAATAAAGGGCAAAAAATGACAGCCCCTATCAAACTTATGCACAAACTCAGCAACAGACCAATCCCCCTGGTGGAGACTCATAAACTCTCTCTTAAGCCTAGAACAGGACATTAGAAGTGAAATATTTATCATAGAAAACCCTTTTGAAGTCTTCACAAGTCAGTTTCGCTAAGTTTACACCTAGCTCCGCTCCCTCTCACCATAAGGAAGCTTCGCCCTTCAGCAGATAGATGGTACAACGAACTCGGTCAGGGTCTGCCATATCCATATAATGAAAGATCACCTCTAAAGATATTATCCATCCCTCAGCCACGAATGGATCAGTAGTGCCATGAAAATCCTTGGGGTTCATCCTCCTAGAACGCTCATATGCAGCCTCCGGTCGGACCCTTGCACCATTTCCTACGTGTTGCTCTAGTAAACGAGCCATATCGGCTAGTACATGGGCACTAGCATCCTGATTAGGTGGAGGCTGTGGAATCTCCTCCTCATGTCTATCCTCATCATTCCTATGCAAAATCCTTATAGGAGCATCTCTGTACACGCTGTCCAAGCCACGTAACCAACATGCATTTAACGTTTTACATGCAGCATGCAACTAACATTTATATCATGTATCATTAAAGCTTTTTTTAAAAAAAAATTAGCATATAAAATATAAGGCAGTAAAAACTCACATACTTGAGGCGTGACTTCTTGAGCTTCTCGGAGTGACAGTACACAACCCTTTGGAGATCCTTGGCTCTACTACAAACTGAAACGTCTGCTACTTTTTAAAAAAAAATCATAAATCGAAAATTACTTATTTAAAAAAACTTAACATTTCCATAAATCATAATAATTTAACATAAACAATAAAATAAAGTATAAAATGTGTGTAATAAAATCATAAACAATAATTTTTTTAAATCTTTTATCTAACAAGCTAATGCGGAAAATAAATGTCTCTCGGGTGTGTACTGTCGCACTCGATTCACCCAAGCGTCAGCGCCTCTTCATATCGTCAAATCCTGCAAAATTCAAACCTAGTGAGTCTAATGACTCAGCATGTTCTAAATATGATTAGTAAATAATATATATACAATTACAAGCATTAAAAATCATACTTTTATTTAAAATAGATTTTATGCATGAAAAAATTGTAAATCGTAAAATCATTTAATTTTAAAGCTTTCAATCCTTTATCATTTTGGGTGAAGTTTGATCCTTGAAAGTCAATAACATTTTATCCTCTAGTCGACTGATCAGTCTTCAGCTCCGCATGGGTCACAGGAATGGGCACTAGGCACCGCCATGGAAATACGATCGTCGAGCTCCCTCTGGGCTTTTTCTCTCACGACATTCCCGTAAAATTGTAAGTTCAACGTTTCTTCTTAAAACGGATCCTCCACATATCATCTATCCTTTTTGTCACAGTCAATTCACAACCCTCAAAATATTTTTCCTTTGCTTTTTAAAGCATAAAATATCATGACTTTCAAAAATAGCATTTTAACAGTAAAAATGCACAGCTTTAACATAAATCATAAAATATCCTATTATCATAAAAATCATCATTTTATATCATTTAAAATTCGTTATGACCCTTCGGAATGTTGCCAACCTTTTTCGTATTACTCAAGTGTAAAATGATTGTTTTGCCCCTAGACGTAACATTTCTCGATTTTGACATTTTCTTACTTTTATTAACATGGGCTTATCCCAAATAATTATTTAAGCTTAAATATAATATTTTTCATAATTTATTTTAGCATAAATTTATGGGTTTCAATTTAATTTCCTATTTAATTATTCATATGGCGTTTAATTCTAGAATTAATTCAAACTTTATTATTTTCTTTCCAAATTTTAAATATAGACTTTTTATTACCTAAACTAACCTTGTTAGTCTTGAGCCACCCACGTGGACCTACGGTTCCAGCCATTTTCTATTAAACTCGATTTTTAACCCATGCATGAACCCACCGCGCCCTTGACCAGAACCCTGACCATCCTCCCTTGGCCCTACTGGACTATCCTTGAACTGCTCAGCCCTAACCGCGAGCCCCCTTGGCTGCTGCTACCTTACTCGAGCATGGGGGAGAGTCCCTCTTCGCGTGGACTCTTCCCCAGCCTTTGAACTCGAGTCCTAGCCATTCTAGGACTCTTCCTGGCCCTAAAACGAGACCAACCCTACACCTGGACCAGCCTTGGCCGAGCCCCACGTGACCATGCAAGCTAGTCGTCCCTTGAACCTCCTTAGTTCAATGAAGAGCCATAGTTTTCTACATCACCATGCACGGCCTCCTCATGCTCGAATAGGCCTCGTTTCCACCTTAATTTGTTCATTTTCATCCATAAATCATCTTATGTTGACAGCGTACTCGTTGGAAATCATATCACATTCATATATACGTAAAAATATTCAAAACTTTGAAAATAATTCACGAAGTGTTTAGTGATTTAAATTCCAATATTTTCATGTAAAAATACATAAAAACATGCATAAAATAGTTTGAATGATGCATCAAAGAGTTTAGAAAACATGTCTTTGCGTTTAAAATGCTTGAATATTCAATTGTTGGTGAGGGTGCGAAAATGGACGACCGGACGACGAAGAACCCTAGATTTTCCTCCCTTGAATTTTTTAAATTTTCGTGTGTGAAGTTATGGCTGCATGGAGTAGTAAAATACCTAGGTTTGAGTTTTTTTTATATATATAGATTTAATGTTCATGTTAACGGGCTTAGGTCTTGGGCCTCCAAGTATAGGTGCAATTAGGCCTACTCAATTTAGTTAAATTGGGCTCAATAACTTTTATTTAATTAAAAATAAAAGTCATAAAAATTAGTTTCCAAAATAATATTTTTGATCTTTTAAAAACTCCTCGTTTTCTCAAAACCGGCTTCCCAGGTAAAATCGAGCTCGTCTCGTAAAATAATTCGAACTCTACAATTTTTAGAAAAATGTAATCATTTTTAATCTTATTAAGAAGCCTTGAAAATATTTAGTGAAAAATATTTATTTTTGTCTTGGTCGTCCTCGGTCTCCTTTCCCCAGCCTATTATCGAATATTCGGATAATATTCTTCAATTTCATGAAATCATGCCATATAATCATGGAATCATACCTTTAATCACATAATATGCATCAAGTAAGCATTAATTAAATAAAAAAATTAAGCAATTCAAATAATTTTCGTGCATGTGGTTTACGTAGGTTGGTTTTTTGAACGTTACATATTCAGTGCACCAGACATGGAAAAACCCCCCATGGTATTGATTCACAAATTCACTCAACCATTTAGAATATTTTGAAAGTGAATTTCTTGTAGACAAGCCGAAAACCCCTTTTGTAAACCTCACAGTTTGTGTTGTATACTCTAATTTGGATGTTAGCATTTTGTAAATTGTCCAACTGTGTTCTAGACGCTAAATTTGTATCTTAGAGAGTAATTATTCTTACTGTATGATCTGGGCATTATCTAGTAAATCCTTCCTTGGTTTTAGGAAGAAGAAGAGATGTAGAAGTAGTTGATTTCGAACTTCCATAAACAAATTATGTGTTTTTACTTTTCACATTTACTTTATTAGGTGTTGTGTTGAATATGTATGCATGAGTGTTTATAGTATAATATATTCCGCAAACTTAAGTATTAACATAACTTCTAAACTTTATATCAAATAAGAATTGAAACTTAACAACCTAGAACCAATTTTATGATCTAAAAATTTAAATATTACTATATAGTTTAATAATTCTATTCACTCTCCCTTTAGACCATATTTAGTGTTTATTTGACCCTAACAAATATCTATCTTCATTGGTTCATCTATATGACATACTACATGTCATCATCTTGAGCTGATTGATGTGCTAGTATACATATCTTCCACTCATCATATTCCTCTTTAGAAAACATATGAATCTTATTAAATGAAGCAATTTGAGTAAATTTGTACAAAGATCGAGAATATATTACTCTGATATCACTTTTTATTATCGAAAATGAGTTTAGAGGGGTTGAATATGCTCTTTTAACTATATTCTATTAAGGAATGCATGTAAAGATCATGGGTCGTAGACTGGCTAAACATGAGACTCAATGAAACATCCACCACTCGTTTTACTTAAAAAGTACTAATTTTTTTAAAAAAAAACTCTATGAATCGGCCAAATTGCTTACACATGCATAAAACATTTTGCCACAATTTTAAAATAAAACCAAATAACATTTAAAAATCAATGCAAATAATTCAAATCGTAACATCGTCAAACGTTTTACCAAACCTAAAAGCATTAATTTGAAAAGTATATCTCATACTATAAACCTCTCCAAAACCACTCAAAGCATAATTAAAAGTCGTAAAATCTTTAACATAAATCATAAAACATAAGTGCGGAAACTAGAAGCGCTGGTCATCGGGTCATGTGCACCTCTAGCCCAGAAAAGTCAACCATCAAGACCTCCATTATCATTATTATCATAATCACCTACATCGATCATACATAGTGAGTCTAAAGACTTACACAACATATTCTTGATAACAAATAATACGTATAAAAATCACATGCAACATTGAAAATACTTGTATGTAAAATAACATTTTCATGAAGATGCATAGACTTAAACATAAACATTTTTTCTTTTCATCAATCCATATTGTTCATCATTTTATCATAAACATTTCCTTTTTTTCATCATATGCATATACGTTTTCCTTTAATTGAATTTGGATCGTTAATTGTGATTTTCGTACCATCATAAAGGGATCCATCAATCATTATAACCACAGTACTGGGCGGTGGGGACATCAACGACACTCTCACCCATCAACTGAGCATTGGCCTATTATCATCATATGTAGATACGATCTTCGGGCTCCTCTTGAGGGTTTCTCCCATAGACGGGCTCCTTCTGCGGCCTTCTCCCATGAATTAGCTCCCTCTGGGGCTTTTTCCCTCACGATATCCCCAATCATATCATTATAATAGTCACAATTACTTCACCTCCTCCAACGTTTCATATTATCATAACTTTACAAAAATCATGCATAAAAATACAATTTTTCTTTTTAAACCAAGCATGCAACATATTTTCTAATTATCCATAATAAATCATAAAAATCCATAACATTTAAAATAAACATTTTAAAATATTAAAAACCCATAAACATATAAAATAATCATAATAACATATAAAACAGCATTCAGGACACTACCATGACGTTTATTAATTTTTGGGTGTAAAATTACCGTTTTACCCCTAGACGGAAAATTTCCCGTTTTTGACATTTTCTTAATTCAGTCGACTCTAGACCACCCCAAATAATTATTTAAGCTTAAATTAGTTTCTCATATTTTTATTTGGCTTCAATCGATGATTTTTAATTTAATTAAATATAACATATTAATGCGTTTTAATCCTGAATTAAACCAAACTTTAATATCAAATTTTCATATTAAAAACTTAGAATTTTAATAATTATTTGGCTCTCGTGAACCATGACTCGACCCTTGTGAGCCATGTTTCGAATTATTTGTTCATTGAAAACCCTAACTTGACCCCTACATGTTAACCTCGAGCGGCCATCTCCATTTTTTATCGAGCCACATTCAAGCCAGCCTGAGCCAACATCGAACCAGACCCCCACTGGACCCTTATCACCCTTAGGATTCAACCCAAACTCCAAAACTGAAGCCCCCAAACCAGCAACACATATGGCCGAGAACTCTTCCAAGGCAAGGACTCTTGTTTTCTTTCTTAACCACTTAACCAACGAGCCAGCCCTTGAACCAGCCCCTCATGCACCCTCCTAGGACTCTAAGGACCTAACCTAGCCCAGCCCAAAGCCCCCTGGCCGAGCCATCTCTCCCTGCACAGTTGTTGAACCCTGCGATTTCTCCTTGGGCTCTTGGGGGTTGGAGTCCTAGCTTGCTAGGACACCTTCCCAGCCCTGGTGTTCGAGTCCTAGCGTGACTAGGACTCTCTCCCTGACTCATGCATGACCCTAGACCAGCCCTAGTCCAGCCACAGCCAAGCCAAGCCACAAACCCCATGAACCCGAGCCCTATGATCGCCTACCAACAGTTTCGATTTCGAGCTTGTTTAGTTTGTGTTGCAGCATGTGATGTGTGTTCTTAGGACCCTAAACTCGTGTAAGACATCCTTGATCAAATCCTAATCATGGCACCCCCTTTCTAACACATAAAAACATGTTTTTGGAATAAAAAATCAAGAGTTTAACCCAACATATTCATAGTTATGAAAATATCATGATGTGTAACTTGTTTTCATTCAAAACATGTTCAAATAAATATTATGGTGTGATAGATAGTTGAAGGAAAGAATATGTCATGCCTTTGCATGTATAACGCACGAGATGACGTCGAAGAATTGAAGAAAGACGACGAGTGGACGCTGGCTTGAAAACCTTGAAAAACTTTGATGCTTTTCCCTTGATATTTTGTGTGTGCCGTAATGTTTATTTGAGAAATGAGTCTTGTTCATTTGATTATGGTGTGGGGCGTGTGATTGTGATGGTATGGGGTGGGGTTTTGCATATTATATAAGCTACTAACAAAAGCTTAGGTACATTAACATGGTTAATTAGGCCAATAAGCCCCATTAGTGCTTAATAAAATATTTTGTTTAAATAAGTTTGTGAATTTATTAGCCGGGTTGCCAAAACGTTCGTATTTTTGATGACAATCTAGCTTGTGAATTTATTAGTCGGGTTGCCATGCACCACTACTGGTTATGGGTTGTAGGTTGGTTCAGCATGGGCTATCGTCACTCATAGAATATCCCACCACTACCATTGGAAAGAGGTTTCTTTCGTCTATCACAAAACTTGAACTCGGACCTCTAGATTTAAGTTCCTAGATTCTTAAAATGTTGGTACCAATTGAGCTGGGAGCATGGGCTTGAGCTGAGTTTCATGTTGGGATAACCTACGGCTCATGGTCGTTACAAGTAGATTGAACGAAGATGCCCAACTTGGGCTTAACTAGAAGTAGACATGATCAGCTTAAGACAAGAGCAATCCAGCTGGTGCCGTAGACAACTTAAGAAAATCAGCACGTAGTAGAATCCTCCCATACAATAACATGTTAAGATAAACTGGATATCTTAATAGTAAGAAATGGTTTGTTATCACCAAAACTTTGATAATTTTATTTCAAAAAAATCGTGTGCCAAAATGTTATGAGGATGAAGTTTATGCTATGTCATCTGTAAAAAAATTCTAAGGATCTAAAATTGTTGCTTTTTTAGTGTCACAATGATTTTTATCTTTGAAAATTGCAATATGTTAAGTAACGACAATCGTTTTTTTGTTATTTGTAATTTTGTGAACAGATAGCTTTTTACTAAATCTATTCCATAAAATTGAAGCAACACACGATTTTAGCATCAACCAAGACCTGCCTTTGCCATGTTTAGGAATTCATATTCAAATTCAAAACAATTTGGTGGTTTGCCTATCCTATATTCCTATTCAATTTTTTGTATCCTACTAAAATGTTCGTTAATAGTGATAGATTGATAAAAGAGTAAAAAATAATAGTAAATATGAAAACTGAATTACATATTTGAGATTGATTGAAAAATAAAATTAAACCAAAATATAAAAGACCGATGAAAAAATGATATTCAACCTAGAACGATGAGAATAATAAATAATACTTTTGTTGTTATCTTATGTTATCTCCAACCCAAATTCTATTTTAAAATAGTACAGTTTTTGCACAAAATACAATATCTATCTCCAACCTATCTACTTCAAATCTTACTCTGAATATTTTTTTTTATTTGATTTATTTAAATTTTTTCTTATTATTTTTTAAATTTAGTGATATAATTATAATTTTATATTATTAATAATTGCGATAATATTATTAAAATGATTAATTTAATTATTTTAAATATATTATTGAAATCTATATTATACGAATTGAATTAGAAATAATTAAAATTGGTGAAATAAAATTAATACATGACAATAAATTAAATAACATACTACGAATACGACTTCAAATATTTGAACGACCATATGCATCCCATAAATTATCAATTAAAGCATTTCGTAATGTAAAGTGAGTATCTTTGTCTTTTATTTTTTTATATCGAGCGAGAAATTCGCGAAATCTGATATGCTCAATGACAGTCATTTTTACCATTGGATTCGGTGCTTCCCTAGCATCTTGAATTGGTGTACTAAGATCACGTTCATCTTCGATTAACATATTGTACATGATAATACATGCTTTCATTACATCATTCAAATGATTTTTCTTTCAAACACGTGCTGGAGATGCCACAATCGCAAATCGTGATTGAAAAACACCAAATGCACGCTCCACATTTTTCCTGCATGACTCTTGTTTCATCGCAAAATACTGCTTCTTTGGGCTACCACTAAAAAAAGGGCTAAAGACAACGGTTTTTCACCGTTGTCGTAGGTCTTGTAAAACCATTGTTAAAAGCCCTATGGTTAAAGGGTGTGTTCAAAGACAACGGTGAAAAATCGTTGTTGTAGACGTCTAAAGACGACGGTAAAAAACCATGGTCGTAGGTCTTGTAAAACTGTTGTTAAAAGCCATGTGGTTAAAGAGTGCGCTCGAATACAACCGTCGCTAAAATTAGCGATGGTGTTCATAAAAAATCGTCTCTAATTAACGACGATTTAGTAAATCGTCGCTAAAATTAGTGACGATTTTTTATCAAGTTTATCGCTAATTTTAGCAACAGTTTTGCATGGTTTCCTCGCTAATTTTTTCAATAAAATAAAAAAATTACTTTTAATAATTTAATAAATATAAAAAAAAAACTTGCAATATTACTATGCTAACATTATTTCCAATTTTAACTAACACTTAAAAATTAAGCGAAGTTTTTTACTCTAAATCGAAACTAAAATCGTGTAAGAGAGAAAAATTTTAAATGTTATGAAGTAGTGTGAGGAAATGGACCGATGTCGTAGAACTAAAAAAACGTTTTAGTAGAACAATAAGAAAAGACAACGTTTTATTCTACCACATAAAACAATAAGAAAAGACAACGTTTTACAAAAATCGTTATCGTAGAACTAAAAAAACCAGCTAAAAGAAAACGTTTTAAACAAACCGTTGTCTTTGACCCTTTACAAAACACATATAGAGAACGGTTTTTAAACAAACCGTTGTCTTTGAAGAGTCTGTTGTCTATGAGTAGATTTTTTTAGGCTATGACAACGGGTTTTGTTGAAACCGTTGTTAAAAGTAAAAAGATAACTGTTTTAATAAAAATCGTTGTTTTTGATGTGTTGTTGAATGTGTATTTTCTTGTAGTGCACGCCGATCATGGATAGTTTGCACAATAGTTGACCATTTCGGATAAATAATATCAACTAAATAATATCATGTGTCATATTTTTTTGTTCCAATAATATAAAGAGCTGTAGGAGTAATTCCTTGTGCAAGATTGGAAAATAGACTGGAAGACTCTAAGACATTTATATTGATAGGATCGATTAACGTATCAAGAGTGTTTAGAAGGTGGGGTTCAATAAACACTCACAATTAAAACTGATCTTTTCGAATTTTGAGTTCAGTTTGGTGACAAACTGATTCTCGGAATCTTGTTGGTCAATGACAATCAGTTAAACTAAAGTAGTTGCGGAAAGTAACTGACTGAAAGATAGAATACAAAACTGAAATGAAATGCACAAGAATTGTTTCTGGATGTTCGGAGATTTCAATTACTCCTACGTAACCCCTTCTATCTCAAGGATAGGATTTCCACTAAAAGACTTTTGATCGAATACAAGGTTTGTACTGACCCACTTCAGTTTGGACTTATCACTGCCAAAAACTGAAACTCTTAGTATTACAAAATGTTCTCAGTGCGTAACTGATCTTAGCACTATCAAATTTAACGATTATTACAAAATGCTAGTGAGCTCAAATTGTAGCCTTAACTGCTACGAATAAATCAAGTACGAGTGAGCTAGGATTTTGGCAGAGTAACAGCAAACTTAGAATAGGGTGATCTCTTTATTATTCAGTTGTTCTTCTGTCATATTTATAAGCTTCTCTTCCAACGGTAATTTTGAGATATATTCGAATCTTTGTAACCGTTGATTGCCACTTCATTATTCCTTCGTAATTGTTTGCTTCATTTATTGTAATGCGGCGTCTTAACTGCAATGCGTTGTTCTAAGCTGTATTGATTGAAGTGCGGCGTTTCATAATCAGTTGCAGTCTTCTATGTCTCTTTGTCGGTTGAATGTTCTTTCCCGAGACATGTTTAGTTGAAGGATGCTTAGCTTAAAGGCATACGGCTGAATGTATTGTCTGTCAGTTGACAAGAAGAATAACTGAATTGCGTTTCAGTTGCGTAGATTAGTTTACTAGATTCAGTTGCTGAGTTCAGTTTACTCGATCAGTTGCTGAGTTCAGTTTACTCGATCAGTTGGTTCGTATTTTCAGTTGGTTCATATTTTGTCAAACGCTGGAATTTAGTTTCCAACATATATCATTGTTGGTTTCAGACATACCAAAATATGCATGCCATATCCAAAGATCGTAATTAGCTACCGCTTCTAAAATGATTGTTGGAGAATCACTACGACCTGCATATTGTCCCGCCCAAGCCATGGGGCAATTTTTCCACCACCAATGCATACAGTCGAGACTTCCCAACATTCGAGGAAAAACTCGTTGTCTGCTAATATAGAGAAGTCTAGCAACATCATTGGCAGTAGGTGATCTCAAGTACTGCTCCGCAAAAACTTCCTTTATAGCTCGAAAATAGCTGACATGATCGGTTAGAGGATCATCGTTGAGCTACAATAGCTCGGTTCTTGAAATATTGAACACGATGAATTAAATCGAGTTTGGTTTTCAAACCAAGTGGAAGACACTCGAAATAATACTTCGTTTAAACCAATTAAATATTTTGTAAATCATTTAAAATATATGTAAGTTGAATGAGTAAAAATATTTTAGTTGAAGCATTTTATCAAACACTTGGTATGAAATAATTTGTATTCGAAGAACACATAAAATGCTTCAACAATGCTCCTTTAAAAATAGTGGAAATGAACAGTAATGCAATAAACAAATAGACACAAATTTGTTTATGGATGTTCGGAGACTTCAAATGCTCTTACGTCACCCCTTCTTCCCCTTGGGAATGATTCACTATAAGAATTTGATTTATACAACTCTTTGTACAAACCCACTCAGCTTTAGACTTACACTACTGCCTAACTGAACTCCTAGCTCTTAAGATTGTAGGCAGCACCTCACAATCAACATATTGTTTAATGTCTCATATGCAAAGACTACATACACAAGTTTATTGTCTTTGTGCAAGACTCACTCAACTAATATTTGAAGTTCAACTCTCTTGTATATGTGTGAGTGATTGTGTGTGAAGAATTTATCCTTTGTAGTGTACATCTCAAATGTATCCTCACACAAGGGCTTATTCTCTCAACTAGCTGATTTATTGATGCTAACTGCCCATGCTTTGAATCCTCTTCAAAAAGCTCTTGTTTGATCTTCAAGATGTTGTATTTATAAGCTCCAACAATGATATATATGTTAGACACAATAATATGACCGTTTTGAAAGTTTTTGTACTGTTTCTGAAATTGCTACGGTCAAATTCGCCTTGTTGGACATTTTCCCGACTGCTCAACTCAACTTGTCATTCAGTTTAACTGGTCAGCATCTGGTTCAGTTCAATTCAGTTGATCAGCTGCTGGTTCGATTCAGTTCAGCTGGTTCTGTTGGTCTGGTTAAGTTCAACTGGTTCAGTTGATCAGCAGCTGGTTCCATTCAGCTGGTCTGGTTCAGTTGATCAATAGCTGGTTCAATTCAGCTGGTCTAGTTCAGTTGATCAATAGCTGGTGCAATTCAGCTGGTCAGCAGCTGGTTCAGTTCAGTTCAGTTGGTGTGCTGAAATCAGCCTAGCTGATTTCAGTTTGTACAGAATCAGTAGCTTCATTGTCATTTATCAGCATCTTAAACTTCGGTTCAGACTTTGACTTCTGAAAATGATTTGTAGATCATCGTCTTATCTTTCCAACACATACTGAATCGCTTCATTGCAATAAACGAGCTGAGAGATATGACCAAAATACCGCAACTGCTCATACCCAACTGATTACTGTTTTCGTGTAATCAGTTCGGTAATTTAGCGATCAGTTAGACATTGATAACATCTTAATTTGCCCAACTGACGTGGCATATGACTTGTTCCAAATTGCGTTTTCTGATCATTCAAGTTGGCGGATTGTCATTTGAATCATCCAGTTGAAAGATAACATCAATATACCAAAGCTTGCCAGAAATTCAGTTTTTGCAGAATTATGTTTCAGCTTGCATCTTGTTTTAATAACTTCATACTTCAGTAAATATGTTAGAAACACAACAACAAGTTTTGTTAACATCAAAATCAAGATTGCGAACAAGAAATGTTCCAACAATCTCCCCTTTTTTTATGATCACAAAACATGGATAAACATTCGATTCAACTAACATATTTCTCCCCCTTTTGTGTGAATCAAAAAGTCACATTTTCAAAATATTTTGAACACCAAATTTTCTCCACCCTCAATATTTAAAAATAATCTCTTCATTAAAATTATAATGAGTTCTCCCCCTATATTTTTGAAAGTTTGAAAATTATAAAAGAAGAGGGATAACTACCCAATTTTCTCCATGGCTCATTTCCTGCCGCAGCACATATGCTTTGCCTTCAATGAATAAACTGCTTTTTCTCGTGCATAAGTAGGATGCAAAATTTATACCACTGTAAACCTCTATGAGTGTAGTTTGCAAAGCAAAAAGCGGTTTGTCATTTGGACACTCGAGCAAGGAGATATGTCATTTTTCTCATGGTCGCTACAAGCTGCACGAAAATTCAGTTTTGGATATTTATGTTTAAAAAATCTGAAATTTTCAAATTTTAAACATCAAAATCAGTTTCAATGTTCTTACGAGAACAACCCGCTCCGATATCATTTGACAAGATTAGTTAGAGATCATTGTTGAGCTACAATAGCTCGTTATTGAAATATTGAATACCGATGAATTAAATCGAGTTTGTTTTTAAAACCAAGCAGAAGACAATCGAAATAATCCTTCGTAGAAATCAATTAAATTCGAGTAACACATAAAATGCTTCAACAATTCTCTTTTAAAAATAGTGGAAATGAACAGTAATGCAATAAACAAATATACACAAATTTGTTTATGGATGTTCGGATACTCAAATGCTCCTATGTCACCCCTTCTTCCCCTTGGGAATGATTCACTAGAAGACTTTGATTTATACAACTCTTTGTACAAACCCACTCAGCTTAGGACTCACACTACTGCCTAACTGAACTCCTAACTCTCAAGATTGTAGACAGCACCTCACAATCAGCATATTTTTTAATGTCTCATATGCAAAGACTACATAAACAAGTTTATTATCTTTGTGCAAGACTTACTCAACTAATCTTTGAAGTTCAACTCTCTTGTATATGTGTGAGTGATTGTGTGTGAGGAATTTATCCTTTATAGTGTACATCTCAAATGTATCCTCACACAAGGGCTTGTGCTCTCAATTAGCTGATTTCTTCATGCTAATTTCCCATGCTTTGAATCATCTTTATAAAGCTCTTGTTTCATCTTCAAGATGTTGTATTTATAAGCTCCAACGATGATATATACGTTAGACACAAGAATATGACCGTTTGGAAAGTTTCTGTACTGTTTCTGAAATTGCAACGGTCAAATCGCCTTGCTGGACATTTTCTCGACTGGTCAACCTTGGTCAACTCAATTGGTCGTTCAGTTTAACTAGTCAGCTGCTGGTTCAGTTCAGTTCAATTGGTCAGCTGCTGGTGAGGTTCAGTTGGTATGGTTCTGTTGATCAGCAGCTAGTTTAGTTCAGCTGGTCTGGTTCAGTTGGTCAGTTGTTGGTTCAGTTCACTTCAGCTAGTGTGCTGAAATTAGCCTAGCTGATTTCTGTTTGTACAGAACCAGTAGCTGACCCTTCTTCCCCTTGGGAATGATTCAATAGAAGACTTTGATTTTTACAACTCTTTGTGCAAACCCACTCAGCTTAGGACTTACATTACTGCCTAACTGAACTCCTAACTCTCAAAATTGTAGGCAGCAGCACCTCACAATCAGCATATTTTTAAATGTCTCATATGCAAAGACTACATAAACAAGTTTATTATCTTTGTGCAAGACTTACTCAACTAATCTTTGAAGTTCAACTCTCTTGTATATGTGTGAGTGATTGTATGTGAGGAATTTATCCTTTATAGTGTACATCTCAAATGTATCCTCACACAAGGGCTTGTTGTCTCAACTAGCTGATTTTTTCATGCTAACTGCCCATGCTTTGAATCATCTTTAAAAGCTCTTGTTTGATCTTCAAAATGTTGTATTTATAAGCTCCAATGATGATATATACGTTAGACACAAGAATATGACCGTTTGGAAAGTTTCTGTACTGTTTCTGAAATTGCAACGGTCAAATCGTCTTGCTGGACATTTTCTCGACTGGTCAACCTTGGTCAACTCAACTGGTCGTACAGTTTAACTGGTCAGCTGCTGGTTCAGTTCAGTTCAATTGGTCAGCTGCTGGTGCGGTTCAGTTGGTATGGTTCAGTTGATCAGCAGCTAGTTTAGTTCAGCTGGTCTGGTTCAGTTGGTCAGTTGCTGGTTCAGTTCAGTTCAGCTAGTGTGCTGAAATTAGCCTAGCTGATTTCTGTTTGTACAGAACCAGTAGCTTCATTGTCATTTATCAGCATCTTAAACTTCGATTCAGAATTTGACTTCTGCAAATGATTTTTAGATCATCTTCTTATCTTTCAACACATACTGAATCGCTTCATTCCAATAACCGAGCTGAGATATATGACCAAAATATCGTACTACTTTTAATAGCCAAGCCTGGTGCAGGTATGGTTTAAGATTTCGTATGTTTATGGACTAATTGGTTAAGTTTAAGTATAGTTTTGATGTTAAGAATTTCGATCTATGATTTATAGTATTGTTGATTAGATGATGTGTAGTTATATTGTAGCGGCGTTATGAGTAAATTCATGATAATTCGTATGTTGAGCCAATTGGTATGAGGAAAATTGGAGTGGCTAGATAAGACATGGAGGTGTAACTTTCATGTTTCGATTTTTGTTCAAATCATTAGGGAAGACGAGCCAAAAGCGCCCCGAAGTTTGTCGTGTGTGTCGTCGTTCCTCCAGTGACACATGTTGGGAGATTTAGCATAACTTTTTACTCAGACCTTCAAATGACATGAGGCTAATTGGAGATGCAAGCCAAGACATATAGCTACAAATTTCCAGTTTACCATTTTTCCAAATTATGACGGGAAGAGGCGTTTCGGAGGCGATCTTTGAGGCAGCTGTGCGCAGAGTACGCGCCGAGTCAGCAGGTGCCGTGCTAGGGCGGTAAAACTTGACCGCCCCAGTGCCCTGTATAGTGGAAAAGCGTGTTTTGGGTGGATTTAGGCATAAAAACTGATTGAGACTCTCATTTCTATCATTTACATTCTCTTCTTTTCTCTCTTCCATCGATTCCAAGTAGGGTTCTTCATTTTCTTCTTAACCTTTCTTTCAATCAAGCAATTAATCTTCAATCCAGAGTTATAACTTCATCTTGCTAGAGAAAGGGACTAAGGTAAGTTGTTTTTCTTATTGTTCTTGAGTTATTGAAGATCGTGGAGTTAGGGGATGATAAGTGTGATTGATGTATTGGGTTAATGATAATCTAATGTTATTTTTGGGTTTGATGGTGCAATACATGGTTTATTGTTGTATGAATTCAACCAAGAGATTAGATTCAAGGTTCCAAGTGTAGTACGTGGAATTTCATTCCTTGTGCTCACATGATAGTATATGTATTGTGTTTCAATGGTTTTAACATGTTATTCCCTTCCATTTGATCCATATTATGTATTGATATACTTGATTGTATATTAGAGGCAATTGAATGTCTCAATTGTGAAAAATGGAATACAAAAGAAAGAGTATGCAAAGTGTTTGATGAAATGCCAAAGAGAGAGTTTAAATGATTTATTGGATTGATAGATACATAGTCAGAGATTGCATGCAATTAGTTGATCAACGACCATAGGCTTATATCCCTCAGAGTTATCGATGTATATCAATGGGATATAGGTACAGACACAGAGATAGTATATAGATATCAATCCAACAAAGAAAAGAGAAATATCATCTTATTGTTATATTATGCAATATGATAAGTGCATTTTATGCACTTAAATTATTCCTATATTTCATATAGATTGTTAGTCTTTTTGGGCGGAATTACGCGCTTTTGTTGTTTTTGGTGTAATCGCAGGAATCTAGGTGCAGATACAACACGTGCTGAAGACGAGCTAAAATGGCGCCTAGGAGAAGAAGTGTAAGCAATACCCCGAAGGGTGGAATGCAGTAAGCCCCGCGCATATGCGCGACTTAGTCCCGCGCACATGCGCGTAACTGGCAGAAAGATTGGCGCACATGCGCCCCCAAAGCAGCGCACATGCACGTACCATACAGTGAGTCTCGTGCATATGCGCCGCTCATGGCGTGCATATGCACGAGAGAGAATAGGCGACAACCCGAGAGCAATGCGCATATGCGCCGCTTATGGCGCACATATGCGCAAAAGAAGAAGACCAGCAACCGAAGCAGCCGCGCATATGCGCGCGACGCGATTTTCAGAAATAAAAAGGGTTCGGCGTTGATTTTTAAAGGGGTCGAAAAGATTGCAGAGACGGCCGTCACACCACTCGAGAGAGCAGAGAAAAAGTGAGAGCGCACGGAGCACGGAACGCGAAGAACGGAGATAGAAGACGTTGAATCCGGACACGGAGAAGCTATTCCATCTCTCGCCTACACGTTCTTAATTCGGTTTCTTACTTTTACGTTTTTAATTATTACAAACAGGTTTTGTAGTGACTTAAATTCGAGCATGAACTAATTTGATTTTCTAGAGATTAATGTAGTCGTGGTTGAACCTATGTTAATGACGATTTGAATTTTCATTGATTATTTCATCGTGTTTATTTGTGATTTCTTGTTCTTAATGCTTTTGAATTACTGGCCATAATTCGATTGATTACGTAATTGAAATCTAACACTCGACAGAGGGGATTGAAATTAGGACAGAAGAAATCACATCGTTAGATATTTATAACGTGCAAAAGACGTATAACTCTGACGAATCAATAAGAGAACCTTGTTTACATTTATTACGTGTTACGTGATTTTGAATAGACATATTAAAATCATTAATAGGTAGTACATTTCTATTTATCACTCGACAGAGGGAATAGAAAATATTGTGAGTTCTTGGTTAATACACATGGTGCAATTTAATTAAATGTTAGTCAATGTTAATTTAGCATAGGGGAGACTCGACGAAATCATATCTCTAGATTTATTTTCTCAGTGAATTTTCTGCTGTGTGCTAGAATTACAGGAATTATTATTTTATTTGAATTGAATTTTAAACCAACTATTTGAATTGTTTAAATAAAGTTGAGCTATGTCAATTATGGTAATTAATATACAACTTTGAATAATTACTCCTCGTGGGATCGATATCTGTATTATCTGTACTCATACAGTACTAAAACTTGACATCGTATACTTGCGGTAGTGAAAACTCGACAACAAGTTTTTGGCGCCGTTGCCGGGGAATAAACTATTTAACTGCATATTGATATCATTACTAAGTAGTCTTTACTTTAATTTAGACTTAATTTTATTTTATTTATTTATTTTGTTACGTTATAATTTTTTCTGTTTTGCAGTGCATGCTAAGATCGCACAGCCCTGATTTGCTTATTTTTGATCCGGAGATCGAAAGAACTGCGAGGAGACTAAGAAAAGCGAGAAGGGAAGAAATCAAGAAAAAAAGGGCATCGCGAATCACACTCAGCAACACACTCAAATCCCTAGCCCCTCACGCCGTCGCTCCCCAGCAACCACGCCGCCGCCGCACCTCCTTCGAAACGCCACCACCACCACCACCACAGTATCCAGGACCTCCTCCAGAGTACCCACCCCAGCACATGGATGATGACGACGGTAACGGCGAGCACTGACGCTCGCCGTGTGAGGTATGCATGTCCCATTTCTTTCTTGTTTATACATTGAGGACAATGCATATTTTAAGTTTGGGGTGGTGATTTGATTATTTGATCTGAGAGTTGATTTGTTGCTTTGTTATTTTTTTTTATGTTTATTTAATTTGCAAAAAAAAAAAAAAAATTAATTCATTCTTTATGTTTATTTTCGTAGTCGTTAATTGTTTGTTTAGAATTGTGGAATTAAGGTAATAACCAAACAATGATGAGAGTTGACCCGAAATTCATGTTCTCCTTGATTACGAATCTGAATGCATGCAATCTTTACTTAACTGTTTACACATTGACTCACGATTGCTATGATTGTTGATACACCCAATGTCGAGAGAGTGTTCACGTGGTTGTGATTTGAAATGAATGAATGGACTCCAAAACCTGCATGTTGATTACTTGTTGTTGAGTTACATGTTCACTAACACAAAAATGATTCAGGCAGTCTTTGATTTATGTTGGGCCTGTTTTCCCTTGAATAAATTATCACTTGTTAGCCCTTTGAGCCTAAATGAGAATGAGATGTGATTTGTTCTGTTTGAATACCCGAAAACATGATCTGTCTGTGTTTGTTGATTGGTTAATTGAAAGTAGTCTAGAACTTGGCTTGGCACTCTTCGAGGCGAGATACGGGTATTGTGTGACTTAGGGATGATTTAGGCGATTTTTGGAACGTTTGAGCCTTTCAAGCCTACCCATAACATCATATACACCCTAGTGTCCCATGTTTGAGCATAATGAAAATCGAATGGAGTGTGCCAAGGCACAAAAAAGCCCCCATTCGTATCAATTTTAGACCCCTACGTCAACTACCAACTTTTGAGCATATACACTAGTTCCCACCGAAAACTGAGAGAAAACGAACCGGTGTATCACTACAAAAGTTCTTCTCCCTCTTGTGCATATAAGAATATCATAAAAAGGTGAAAAGAAAGAAAGAAATGTCTCTATAAAAAAAAAATATAGAGATAGAAAAGGTTGAATAAAGAGGGAAAGAGCATGACATGTGAAGTGAAAAGACGTACAAAATGATGACAATGTTGTGGCAAGGCAAGTGGAAGTGAAACATAAGGAAGGAGACGCGTGTTCAAAAATAAATTTGTTTGTTTCTCTCACTTTTGACTCCCTACCTTCATTTGAAGCCATTAGCCATAGCCTAACGTTATAAGCTTAAAAGACCTATTAACCGAGTCACACGTACCCAATATACTAGTGGAGAAGAGTTGTCAAAGTTAAGCCTATGGACACTTGAAAAATGCCGTCGATAGACACAGAATTTGATTTTGTACATGTGCGCATCTCATGATATTGGATTTTATTTGGTTAATTGTTGTCTTCATAATACCACTTTGTTTAGCCAAATGTTACCCTATAAGTCATGTTGATTTGTGAAGGTAAATGTGTGCTTCAATGATTTTGCTAATTAAATGTGTGTCGAGGAGTCCAGAATTTTATGAGATGAACAGATATGAACTTATCTTGGCATTTGGAGTGGGTAAACGAGAATAGCAGAACACACACGCACGTGAACTTGTGTAATTTGGCATGTGTTCGATTCAACATCATGGAAACTGTAATCTCTGAGGCTAGAGGTTATCCTTTCATTCCACAATTCTTGTTCGTTTAGTTTAGTTTAGTCTAGTTAATGTTTTATTTATTTTTAGTTTTATTTTTGCTCGGGACTAGCAAAAGTTTAAGTTTGGGGGGATTTGATAAGATGCATTTTATGCACTTAAATTATTCCTATATTTCATATAGATTGTTAGTCTTTTTGGGCGGAATTACGCGCTTTTGTTGTTTTTGGTGTAATCGCAGGAATCTAGGTGCAGATACAACACGTGCTGAAAACGAGCTAAAATGGCGCCTAGGAGAAGAAATGTAAGCAATACCCCGAAGATTGGAATGCAATAAGCCCCGCGCATATGCGCGACTTATTCCCGCGCACATGCGCGTAACTGGCAGAAACATTGGCGCACATGCACCCCCAAAGCAGCGCACATTCGCGTACCATACAGTGAGTCTCGCGCATATGCGCCGCTCATGGCGCGCATATGCGCGAAAGAGAACAGGCGACAACCCGAGAGCAATGCGCATATGCGCCGCTTATGGCGCGCATATGCCCGAAAAGAGATGACCCGCACCCGAAGCAGCCGCACATATGTGCGAGTTTGTGCCGCGCATATGCGCGCAGCGCGATTTTAGAAATAAAAAGGGTTCGGCGTTGATTTTTAAAGGGGTCGAAAAGATTGCAGAGAAGGCCGTCACACCACTCGAGAGAGAAGAGAAAAAGTGAGAGCGCACGGAGCACGGAACGCGAAGAACGGAGATAGAAGACGTTGAATCCGGACACGGAGAAGCTCTTCCATCTCTCGCCTACACGTTCTTAATTCGGTTTCTTACTTTTACATTTTTAATGATTACAAACAGGTTTTGTAGTGACTTAAATTCGAGCATGAACTAATTTCATTTTCTAGAGATTGATGTAGTCGTGGTTGAACCTATGTTAATGACGATTTGAATTTTCATTGATTATTTCATCGTGTTTATTTGTGATTTCTTGTTCTTAATGCTTTTGAATTACTGGCCATAATTCGATTGATTACGTAATTGAAATCTAACACTCGACAGAGGGGATTGAAATTAGGACAGAAGAAATCACCTCGTTAGATATTTATAACGTTCAAAAGACGTATAACTCTGACGAATCCATAAGAGAACCTTGTTTACATTTATTACGTGTTACGTGATTTTGAATAGACATATTACAATCAGTAATAGGTAGTACATTTCTATTTATCACTCGATAGAGGGAATAGAAAATATTGTGAGTTCTTGGTTAATACACATGGTGCAATTTAATTAAATGTTAGTCAATGTTAATTTAGCATAGGGAGAATCGACGAAATCATATCTCTAGATTTATTTTCTCAGTGAATTTTCTGTTGTGTGCTAGAATTACAGGAATTATTATTTTATTTGAATTGAATTTTAAACCAACTATTTGAATTGTTTAAATAAAGTTGAGCTATGTCAATTATGGTAATTAATATACAACTTTGAATAATTACTCCTCGTGGGATCGATATCTGTACTCATACAGTACTAAAACTTGACACCGTATACTTGCGGTAGTGAAAACTCGACAACACTATGTTATTCATGTTTCTAGAGTTGATGGTATTTAATGATTTCAAAGCCATGTTTTACAGAAAATGATATATATATCCATTGCTATGTAAGAGTTCCACTTGCTGAGTTTTATACTCATTTCAGTTATTTCATGTGATGCAGATAAGAGTGACGAGCCGGGACGTTGATTGGAGTCGGGGTCATATGCATAAGAGAAGGAAGGAAGAAGGCTATTTTGCTAGCATTTTGGACATGATCACAAAAATGATATTTTTATTTTGTTGCATCATTTTATTGATCATGTATATACTTTTGATTATATATGGAAATGTATTTTAAATCCTTCTTTATTTTAAGAAAAATTTTAAATTCCACTGTTATTTTATAAAACAGGTCAGAGGTGTTACATTTAGTAGTATCAGAGCACCGTTCTTCGGACCAATGCATATGACTTCGTCTACTTTCAACTGTCCGGGTATGTCTTCTTCTACATTTATTGGTTGATATGTATTTTGTGAGCACATTGTAGGAGTATTCCTGCTAAGAGAAAAGCTTAAGAGGGTGAGGATAGTTCTTCATCGAGAAGTTGTCGACGAGTTCGGCAAGTTATTGAAAAAGGAAGCCAAGGTCCACAGTGAGCAGATCCAACAGTTGCTCCGTTTGCAAGGCACGGGTCAAGGTAGAGGTCAAGTGAGAGGCCAAGTGGCCCAAGCAGTTGGTACTGATGGGATCTTTACTGCTTTCAAGAGGATGGATCCGCCTGAGTTTGCAAGAAGCGCTGATCCATTGGTGGCTGTAGAGTGGATCAAAGCTCTTGAGGCGATTTTCGATCATCTCAACTATGAAGACAAGGACAGAATCAGTTGTGCAGTGTTCATGTTAGTCAAAGCTGGACGCATTTGGTGGAATGCTACCAAGGTTGGTGTTGATGTACCGGCAATGAAGTGGCAAGATTTCACTGATCTTTTCTATGAAAAGTACTTCCCAGATGCACTTCGAGCACGGAAGGTGACTGAGTTTTTAGAGCTTCGTCAAGGAGGTATGAATGTTGATGAGTATATTCTGAAATTCGAGGAGAGCTGTCTGTTTGCCCCGTATATTGCCTCCAATGACAAGGACAAGGGTGCTCATTTCATTAGAGGCCTTCGGGCAGAAATCAAGAGAGACATCAACATGTCTAAGGCGGTGACATTCAAAGAGATTGTGGCTAAGGCTTTGTTGGCGGAGCAAGATGAGAAAGATATTGGCCAGGGTTCGAACCAAAGAGGTAAAGGCAATTTCAAAGGGAAAGGCAAGATAGAGTTGAGCCCGAAAGCACCGACAGTTCCATCCGATCCAGAGAAGCCGTTGTGTCCCAAGTGCGGTAGGAATCATAGGGGAGAGTGCAGATTTGGTAGTCATACTTGTTATCGATGTGGCACTGCAGGCCATATTGCCAAAGACTGTCCGAGAGGATCGAGTAGAGAGAAGGTGCAAGGTCGCATCTTCACCATGACAAAGGAAGGTATAAACCATGATTCTTCTGTGATCTCTAGCACTATTTTAATTTCAGGCAGAGTAGCTACGACATTGATTGATACAGGTGCTACTCATTCTTTTATGTCTGAACTATTTTTGAGATCTTTGGGTTTAGTTCCTTCTATTCTTCCCCTCCAGTTTAATGTTGTATTGCCTTCGGGAGATGTGTTGTGCCCGACTTCTATTGTATATGCGTGTTCTGTTCAAATAGATGAGAGAGTGGTTTATGCCGATTTGATTGTTATTCCGATGGTTGCGTTTGATATTATACTTGGCATGGATTGGCTATCAACTTATCGTGCAGTGATTGATTGCGTTGCTAAGACGGTGAAATTTGCAGATGAGGGCAATAGGGAAGGTATGCTCGCCAGTGCAGGTACTTCGCTGGTCCTTCCTTTTATTTCGTGTCTTGAGGCTAAGAAGTTGTTGTTTAGAGGTTGTGATGGGTTTTTGGCTTCGATTGTTGATATGGATAGAATGGCTAAGTTGAATATTGATGATATTGATGTTGTGAGAGAGTTCCCTGATGTATTTGAGGATGATGTGCCGGGTTTACCGTCGGACAGAGATGTAGAGTTTGTGATTGATCTAGTTCCGGGTATGGTTCCTATTTCTAAGGCTCCGTATTGAATGGCCCTGACAGAGATGAAAGAGTTGAAGACGCAGTTGCAGGATCTTTTGGATAAAGGTTTTATTCGACCGAGTTCTTCGCCTTGGGGAGCTCCGATTGTTTTTTTCAAGAGGAAAGATGTGTCGTTGCGGCTGTGTATTGATTACCGAGAGATCAACAAAGTGACTATTAAGAATAAGTATATGTTGCCACGGATAGACGATCTTTTTGGCCAACTGCAAGGGGCTACAGTGTTTTCGAAGATTGATCTACGATCTGGCTATTATCGGTTGAAAGTTAGGGAGTCTGATATCCCTAAGACGGCTTTCCGGACCAAGTACAGTCATTACGAATTTCTTGTGATGTCATGCGATCTGACTAATGCTCCTTCAGTCTTCATGGATCTTATGAACCGGGTGTTCAAGCCGTTTTTCGATAGCTTTGTCATTGTTTGCATCGACGAGATTTTGATTTATTCCAAAACTAGAGAGCTTCATTCAGAGCACCTCAGAGTTGTTCTTCAGTTGCTGAGAGAGAAGAGATTGTATGCTAAGTTGAAGAAATGTGAGTTCTGGTTGGAGCAGATTTCTTTCTTAGGCCATGTTGTCTCGAAGGATGGTATAGCTGTTGATCCAGTGAAAATCGAGGCGATTCAGAAGTGGCCTATTCCTACCACTGTATCAGAGGTACGTAGTTTTCTTGGGTTGACGGGTTATTATCGTCGTTTTATTTCAGATTTTTCAAAGATTGCCCTGCCGTTAACTAATATGACGAGGAAGACTGTGAAATTTGAGTGGTCCAATGAATGCCAGAGTGGATTCCAAGAGTTGAAAAAGATAAGTTGACGCCAGCTCCTGTACTTGCTTTGCCCAATGGTTCAGAAGACTTTGTTGTTTATACCGATGCGTCGAAGAAGGGTCTTGGTGCAGTGCTGAGGCAGCGTGGTAAAAAGCTATAGCTTATGCTTCTCGCCAGTTGAAGGACTACGAGAAGAATTATCCTACGCACGATCTGGAGCTGGCAGCCGTGGTTTTCGCCCTGAAGATCTGGAGACATTACTTATATGGCGAAAAGTGTGAAATTTTCACGGACCACAAGAGTTTGAAGTATTTGTTTTCTCAGAAAGAACTCAATATGCGAGCGAGACGGTGATTAGAGCTTGTCAAAGATTATGATGTGACGATTAATTACCACCCTGTGAAAGCGAATGTTGTAGCAGATGCATTGAGCCGTAAGTCGAGTTCTTCTTTGAGTTCTATGATTCAACAACCGTTGTTGTTGGACTTGCAACGAGAGGAGATAACTTTGGTAGTCCCAGGAACCATTGCTCGTTTTTCAACATTGGTCATTCGGGCTACATTGACGGACATGATCTGTAGAGAGCAAGCTAATTGTGTACAGTTGACAGAGTTGAGAGCCAGAGCAGAGGAGAGAGGTAATTCAGAGTTTGGGATGAATAAAGATGGTTTGATGACATTCAGAGGCCGTATATGCATTTCTGCTGGTGATGATATTCGACGAGACGTCTTGACAGAGGCACATACCGCGCCATATTCGATACATCCAGGTAGTACCAAGATGTATCAGGATCTTCGTAGACTCTATTGGTGGCCAGATATGAAGAAGGATATTGCCACGTTTATATCTCAGTGCCTAACTTGTCAGCAGGTGAAGATCGAACATCAAAGACCTGCTGGGACATTGCAATCATTGCCGATTCCTCAATGGAAGTGAGAGCACATTACAATGGACTTCGTGACTGGTCTTCTCAGAACGCAGAAAGGTCTTAACTCTATTTGGGTTATTGTTGATCGGTTGACCAAATCAGCGCATTTTCTTCCAGTTAAGAAGGCGTATTCCATGAACCAGTATGCCGAAGAATACATAGCAGAGATTGTTAGACTTCACGGTGTTCCTGTGCCGATAGTGTCTGTTCGTGACCCTAGATTTACTTCAGAGTTTTGGAAGAGTTTGCACAGAGCTATGGGTACACGGTTAGCATTCAGTACATCATATCATCCCCAGAGCGACGATCAATCAGAGAGAGTTATTCAGATTTTAGAGGATATGCTCAGAGCTTGTACTATTGATTATCCTAGTAGTTGGGATTCCAAATTGTCTCTTGTTGAGTTAACTTACAATAATAGCTACCAAGCGCGATTGGCATGGCACCGTATGAAGCATTTTATGACAGAAAGTGTAGATCTCCCTTGTATTGGGACGATATTGGTGAGAGGAAGATGTTGGGTCCAGAGTTGGTCCAACAGACAGCTGATGTTGTTGTTGTTATCCAAGAGAGGATGAAGACAGCGCAGTCAAGACAGAAGAGTTATGCTGATGTGCGTCGTAGACCGTTGCAGTTTGAGGTTGACGACCATGTGTTCTTGAAGATAGCACCTCTTAAAGGTGTGATGCGATTTGGAAAAAAGGGAAAGTTGAGTCCGAGATTCATTGGTCCATTTGAGATATTGGACAGAGTCGGTGATCGAGCTTACAGGTTAGCCCTACCGCCTGATCTTGACAGAGTTCATAATGTTTTTCATGTCTCCATGCTCAGGAAGTATATTGCAAATCCTTCTCATGTTCTTCGCCACAAGCCATTGGATTTGACGCCGAATTTGACGTACCAAGAGATTCCAGTTCAGATTCTAGATCACAAAGTTAAAGTGTTGAGAAACAAAGAGATCGGCATTGTTAAAGTTTTTTGGAGGAATCATTTGATTGAAAAAGCCACGTGGGAACCAGAGAATGAGATGAAAGAAAAGTATCCTGAGTTGTTTGTGTAGTGACGTCAATTTCGGGGACGAAATTCCTCTAAGGAAGGGAGATTGTAATAGCCAAGCCTCGTGAACGGTACGGTTTAAGATTTCGTATGTTTATGGATATAGTTTTGATGTTAAGAATTTCGATCTATGATTTATAGTATTGTTGATTAGATGATGTGTAGTTATATTGTAGCGGCATTATGAGTAAATTCATGATAATTCGTATGTTGAGCCAATTGGTATGAGGCCAATTGGAGTGGCTAGATAAGACATGGAGGTGCAACTTTCATGTTTCGAGTTTTGTTCAAATCATTAGGGAAGACGAGCCAAAAGCGCCCCGAAGTTTGTCGTGTGTGTCGTCGTTCCTCCAGTGACACATGTTGGGAGATTTAGCATAAATTTTTACTCAGACTTTCAAATGACATGAGGCCAATTGGAGATGCAAGCCATGACATAGAGCTACAACTTTCCAGTTTACCATTTTTCCAAATTATGACGGGAAGAGGCGTTTCAGAGGCGATCTTTGAGGCAGCTGTGCGTAGAGTACGCGCCGGGTCAGCAGGTGTCGCGCTAGGGCGGTAAAACTTGACCGCCCCAGCGCCCTGTACAGTGGAAAAGCGTGTTTTGGGTGGATTTAGGCATAAAAACCGATTGAGACTCTCATTTCTATCATTTACATTCTCTTCTTTTCTCTCTTCCATCGATTCCAAGTAGGGTTCTTCATTTTCTTCTTATCCTTTCTTTCAATCAAGCAATTAATCTTCAATCCAGCGTTATAACTTCATCTTGCTAGAGAAAGGGACTAAGGTAAGTTGTTTTTCTTATTGTTCTTGAGTTATTGAAGATCGTGGAGTTAGGGGATGATAAGTGTGATAAATGTATTTGGTTAATGATCATCTAATGTTATTTTTGGGTTATTGATGGTGCAATACATGGTTTATTGTTGTAGGAATTCAACCAAGAGATTAGATTCAAGGTTCCAAGTGTAGTAAGTGGAATTTCATTCCTTGTGCTCACATGATAGTATATGTATTGTGTTTCAATGGTTTTAACATGTTATTCTCTTCCATTTGATCCATATTATGTATTGATATACTTGGTTGTATATTAGAGGCAATTGAATGTCTCAATTGTGAAAAATGGAATACAAAAGAAAGAGTATGCAAAGTGGTTAATGAAATGCCAAAGAGAGAGTTTAAATGATTTATTGGATTGATAGATACATAGTCAGAGATTGCATGCAATTAGTTGATCAACGACCATAGGCTTATATCCCTCAGAGTTATCGATGTATATCGATGGGATATAGGTACAGAGACAAAGATACTATATAAATATCAATCCAACAGAGAAAAGAGAAATACCATCTTATTGTTATATTATGCTATGTTATTCATGTTTCTAGAGTTGATGGTATTTAATGAATTCAAAGCCATGTTTTACCGAGAATGATATATATATCCATTGCTATGTAAGAGTTCCACTTGTTGAGTTTTATACTCATTTCAGTTATTTCATGTGATGCAGATAAGAGTGACGAGTCGGGACGTTGATTGGAGTCGGGGTCATATGCATAAGAGAAGGAAGGAAGAAGGCTATTTTGCTAGCATTTTAGACATGATCACAAAAATGATATTTTTATATTTTGTGGCATCATTTTATTGATCATGTATATACTTTTGATTATATAAGGAAATGTATTTTAAATCCTTCTTTCTTTTAAGAAAAATTTTAAATTCCGCTGTTATTTTATAAAACGGGTCAGAGGTGTTACACTACTCATACCCAACAGATTGTTGTTTTCGTGTATTCAGTTTGGTAATTCAGTGATCAGTTAGACCTTGATAACATCCGAATTTGCCCAACTGACGTGAAATACAACTTGTTCCAAATTGAGTTTTTTGATCAGTCTAGTTGGCGGATTGTCATTTGAATCGTTCAGTTTAAAGATATCATCAAACAGCCAATTCAAAATGTCACGAAATCCCCTGCTCTGGGGGGGATGTCCTTAGCGTCGAGGAGCATGTACTAGGGTGTATGTGCGACTCGTTTAGATCATAAGCTGTCACAAAAAAAGAAAGAACACCAAAGCTTGTCAGAAATTCATGTTTGTGCATAATTCAGTTTCAGCTTGCTTCTTGTTTTAATAACTTCACACTTGAGTAAATTTGTTAGAAACACAACAAAAAGTTTTCTAAACATCAAAATTAAGATTTCGAACATGAAATGTTCCAACAAAAGCGTTGTATACACTGAATTGCGGTAGATTCTCCTATTTGGATGTATTAATCAGTAGCATCCACAGGTAAGCCATATGCTAACATTCTCAATGAAGCAGTTGCTTTTAATTAGTCGATAGCCCGAGCCGTCCCAAACTATCACTTCTTTGTGTGAAATAAACATCTTGATTTTTTATGACATCTACTATCCGAAGGAAAAGATTTCGAGACATTTGAAATCTTCATCGGAACATTGCTTCATTATAGACTAGATTCTCAGCAAAATAGTCGTTAAACAATTTATGATCAGCAATTTAACGTTCACGTCAGATGACTATGTGACCTGGAATTTACCCTCAGTGCGTGACTTCTTGTTCTTGTTGGATGATGCAGGCAACAACTAAATCTTGTTCTCGAGCTATAGTTGACAATATTGCTCTTCTTCTATGATGGATCAGTTCAGGCACCTGCGAGAGTACTTTAAACACAATATTATAAATGAGCTACAAAATTTCGTGTTCTAAGAATGTATACATCGATGAAGTAGATCGAGTTTGGTTTCAAACTAAGCAGAAAACACTCGAAGTAATCATTCGTTAAGAAAAACTGATAGATTTTAAAATCTAATGACTTGAGTAAACTGATCGAGTGAAATATGGGGAATCAATTATGGCTTTTATCAGTTCAGCTATGGACATAATTGAACTGATAGCAGCTGATCTGATCATATCAGTTTAAGAAATATAGTTGAGCAGTTAATACAGAAGATATGTTTATGGATGTTTGGAGACTTCAACTGCTCCTACGTCACCCTTTATACCACCTTAGGCAGGATCCACTAGAAGATTTTGATTTATACAACACTTTGTACAAACCCACCCAACTTAGAACATACCCACTGCCTAACTGAACTCTAGTCTAGACTGAAGGCTTCACCTTCCAGTCAACACTTTTTTAACGTCTAAGTGTCAAAACTACATACACAAGTTTTACGTCTTTGTACAAGACGGTATTTTGAGTGGTGGTGTGTGTGTGTGAACTAATCTCAAAAAAACAACCCGAAAGGTGTTCTCACACACTGAGAGAATTGTGCTTCTAAACTAAACTGATAACACGATGAAGTGTTCTCTCTGGGCTGATTGCTTCTTGTAAGCTGATATGCAATATGTGTGCCCTTTTTCTCTCTATCTTCTTCACACACTTGTTGTATATTAATCTTCACTAATCTTCTATTTATAGGCAGGAAACTGATCGTACAGTGAGACCCAATAATTGTATCCGTTGCAGCTTGAATGCGTTCCTTGAGATTCATGTCTCGAATTTTCCGACATCTTTGCTGGAACTTTTTGTCTTTAAGTGTTGCTGCAACGTCCATTATTGTACCTTGATCATACAATAGCTTTTGTATCGTTGTTCGTAGCTGGAATCCACTTAGGTAAGCTTGTCTTGATCTGCAACTGATTGAATCCTAACTGATGCACCTAACTTGTCATCTGAACTGATATTCAGTTGGGCTGGTGAAATCAGTTAACTCGTCAGTTGAACTTGATCAGCTGGGCTCTTCATCAGTTGAGCACTTCATCAGCTGGTCGGGCTTCTGAAAGTCTTCTGCTGAACCACCTATCAGCTGGACAATCAGTTGAAGTGTTCTTTGATATATCAGTTGAGCTTATTCAGTTTGGGCAATCAGCTGGTACTTTCGATTCGCATCTTTTAGCTTCAGTTTTGGCTCGTTTAACGGATTATTTGTTCAGTTCCAACTTCCTGCGCACTTAGGTAAATCATTAGAAACAAAATAACAAGTTTTGTTATCATCAAAATCAAGATTGCGAATATGAAATGTTCCAACATTGTATTTTCAAACTCTTCGACAAATTGAATATCATCTTCATTATCTAACAATGAAGATGAGCTAAATGTGTTTGCATCAAATAGAGAATACAGATTCATTTTTAATTTAGAAAGAAAATAAAATTTGTATGAAAATATGATACAATAATTACTTTATATAGATACCTTGTAGATGCATTTTGGACTGGTAGATGATTTTTGACTGGTAGATACGTTTTGATTGGTAGATGAGTTTAGACTGGTAGATGAATTTTAACTGATAGATACGTTTGGACTGGTAGATGAGTTTTTACTGATAGATATGTTTTGACTGGTAGATAAGTTATGACTTGTAGATAAGTTTTGAATGTAGATGAGTTTGGAATGGCAAGGATCGACGAAACGACACGGAACGTAACTTTAAAAAGAAATATTTATATATATATATATATATATATATATATATATATATATATATATATATATATATATGATCAATTTAAAATTTAATAATTAAATAAAAGAGATTTTAACTTTTTTAAATAGAGGAAAGAGAGTTGTATGAGATAAAAAATAAATCCATGATTTCAGAATACACTGCGGTCTTAAAAAATTGGGTCGAATATTCGAGGTGGGTCGAGCTCGACCCAGGTAGGTCGAGGTGAGTGAAGAGCTCCACCCACTCTTTTTTTTAAAATATTTTTTTATTTTTTTCTTTTTATTAAATATATCTAATTATTAAATTACTATAATAATATCATATCATTATATAAATAATATAATATAAATATTTATAATAAAAAAATAAATTTTTTTTTTTAAAAATCCTTTGCGCCAAATTTGACATAGATGGAAATGAAGCTGTGCTGTTTTGCAAAATTGAACAGCTCCATTGGAGGAAACCCGATATCAAATTTTGACGTTGAGATTGGAGATGCCCTTGGTAGTATATGAGACATCCCGGCCAAAGTGAAGGAACACCATGGAGGGGATCAATGGAAATCTGGCTGCTCCTCCGAATACAGTATGAACATATATTAGTTATAATTTGCTTAATAGCCACATAGGCCCTCCCTGTAAGTATTGGCCAATGGCCCTTCCAGGCATCCATATAAGCATTTAACCCCAAATTTCAAACACTCGTCTCACAAACCCGAAACCCTACTCCGTATGCCACTCCCAGTGTCTCTACTTTCCCTGCAGTTATTCTCTGCTAATAATGGCGAACGTAGCAGAACCCGCAGCTCGAAATAGAGAAGAAGATGAGGAAGACCCCCATCCAGCGGTTGAAGATGAGGATACCGGAGCACCTGTGGCCCCGATCGTCAGGCTTGAAGAAGTTAGTGTCGTCACCGGCGAGGAGAATGAAGAAATTCTTCTGAATTTGTGAGTGTTCTATTCTCGGACGTAATTTTGGGTAAATAGTAAAATCTTATTTTTTGGGTTTTTAGTTGTTTATGCCCCGGATGCAAATTGAGGTCGCTTGTTTTTTACGCGATAGACGTGATGGTGGTGGATTTTGGGATCACTGCAATAGTTTGGTAACCATGAATGGTTTGGTTTTGTTGAATGGACTGTGATTGGCTGGGGGATGAAGTTGTACTCTCTACTTATTTTGTTGGAGTTTTTATTATTTTATTATTTTTTTATTTTACTGAATTGATTGATGCGGGTCTGTGAAGCTGTTTTTTTTTTCTGTGACTGTTCACGGTTGTGATAATGTTTTACTTTTGAAATTATCATCAAGTGTTGATTATGTATGATTGATAGGAAGGCAAAGCTGTATAGATTTGACATGGAAGGAAACCAATGGAAGGAGAGGGGAGGGGAGTTGGGACCGTGAAGTTACTGAAGGACAAGGTGAATGGCAAAGTTAGGATTGTCATGAGGCAGAATAAGACCCTAAAAATTTGCGCCAATCATCTTCGTAAGCAAATACTGTTGCTCTTTTTTGTTAATTTATAGTTATCATTCTTTTTGCATGTACTTTGCGCTACTTTAGTAATAATCTTTGTTTAAAGAATTGTGGAATCTGACAATATCGTGGCATTTATGTAAATTATTGGTTTTGATTGGTGCCTACAGTGCTGCCCACATTTTCGGTTCAAGAGCATCATGGGAATGACAAGTCTTGTGTATGGCATGCTGCTGATTTTGCTGACAGAGAGCTGAAGTATGAGACCTTCTGTATTCGTTTTCCGTCAGTTGAGAGTAAGATGATATACTCTATCTCCTAGTTGGTTTATTTTCATTTCTTACTGGTTAGATTACTGAATAATTTGTTTTAGTTGAATTTTGCACCCCAGATTTGCCAGTTCATGCTTCATATGATATGTTGATTGGATTGGTGTTCTTTGATATAGCAGTTGGGATTGTACATGCCCCGCTCCTTTTCATTGACATATAATTGTTATCTGAAATTACTTTGGTTCTCTAGGCCTATTGTGGTGTTCCTATTGTTGACTAAAGTTGGTATTGGACTGATTATATTATGAAAATTGTTCTTCGATCTCGCCTGGAAGATCATGTGTGAAACCTAAGTTTTAGTTCAATCCAACTTTTGCCGAATATAGTTATAACTCAGTAAATTTTCTCTTGTTTGCTTGTGATAAGAACTTACTTGTGATTGATATTTTAATAATTCGATGTTGAGCTGTATTCTGTATAAATTTTTATGCCTTCTTACTCTTTGTATTGCTTTCAGATTGCAAAGCTTTTAAAGATAAAATTGAAGAAATCACTGAATCTGTGGCACAGGGCGGTGGAGAGAGTGAAGAAGCCAACACTGCTGCCAGTCTTCTTGAAAATTTGAGCGTTGAAGGAAAAGATAGTGAAGAGAAGCCAAAGGCAAAAGAGGAGGCACTTTCATATGTGGGTGAGAAAAAGGACGACACTGAGTAGCAAGAAAATCAGTGATGAGAAATAAGCTCTTTGTTTGTAGACGTCTTGGTTTTTATTGACAAGGTTCGAAGCATGGGTTATTCAGTTGAGTCAGTTGAGAGGTAACCTAGTGTTGAGTATTGTTTTATAAAAGCAAGTGGGTGGTTTATGGTTGTGATTTGTTTTCTGGCTCTTAGTCGCTGTCAATTGGTGAGTTCCAATTCCAAGTTTGGGTTACCTTTATATTTGTTGTTGCTTTGTACTGGCTTCATGTTCTACTTTAAATACATGATATTTACCTGTAATATATTTCCATCTTGTTGCTCTTGAGATGTATTCTAGCCCATGCTTTACATATTTTTCCTCGTTAATGCCTTTGATATCTCAAAGGTAGAGGTGAGATCACCTGGTCTTTTGATTATCAAATAACTTGTTTTGGTTAGCTCAATGTTAGCTCAATGATGCAGAGTGTCATGCCACAACCGGGTTCGTGTCCGTTTTGATCCAAACTCCAAAGCCTACACTTGTTGAAGATTGTAGGAGGATTCTTGTAACATTGTGCATATGCCTTTGGTATGCATTTTGTGAAAATCAGTACTTTTAGAGTTTGAACTCAGCTTGTGGCCTACTGATTAGCCTAATGGCGAGCAGTTTTATTTGAAACTCTTGGGTTCAAGCACTTGCATGTGTGAGTTGATGCATGTGCTATGATCTCTCATGAGACTGATGTAGACACTCAAGACTAATGAGTTGCCCAAGAAATTCATTACATTCGTGAGAACAATGTTAGTGTATGTTTTTCAGTTGACCCACTTAAATATAACGCAAAAGGAAGAAAAATACAATATTATGCTAGAAAGTATACTGGTTACAGTGAAATGAGGTAGACTGAGATGGGCGAGGAAATACTAGATGATAGATAATTTGTGCATTCTTGCCAAGATTTCTTAATGGGGTAGACTGAGATTGGCGAGGAAATACTAGATGATAGATAACTTGTGCATTCTTGCCAAGATTTCTTACTTTTATGTCATACCGAAAGTTGACAAGAATTATGCAATATTGGAGTCGGTGTTTACTCAGAGAAAGCTCATGCTAGCCTTACATCGATCTTTAACCCATTGTGATGAGAACAAATGGCAAAATATCTTGTGCTGGTTGATTGGTTTGTACACTAATACGTGATTGCTTACTTCCTACCACGTTGAGTTTTTAGTCAACATTAACAAGATTCACAGTACCAAGCTTACATGCAAGCAATTCAAAATTGTTAAACAGTAATTCAAGTTTGGTATCGGATAAACGTTAACTTCGACCCCTCGAAGTCGGTTTGTTTCAGTTCAATTTCATGAATCAAGATTCAAGCTTCCGGGCTCGTAAGATTTTAGTATATTTATAAAATATTAATTAATTTAATAGTTGTCAATTTAAGATAAAAATATAAACATCTGTCTAATCTAAATGAGCCAATGGATGACTTAAAAAAGTCAAACACAGCACTGATTTATCGTTAAGGAATATTCTTCTGAGACGGCAATCAAACCCATGACGTCTAACTGCTTTAACGGCGGTCCTTCTGAGACCAAGAATTATAGATTAAGGCGTAATCACCTTTCTTGATTTACTATTCCAGCTAATTTTTTTATTAGTAAATAAAATCTTATTTTTTTATGCCTAACAATTTTTAGTTGAAGGTAGGGTAAAGTTTTTAAAAAAATTAAATTTTTCTTTTGAAAAATATAGATGGACCTCGAATCTTTTTTTTTAAAAACATGATAACTGATACTCACAGGAAATTTAGGCTCCGATCCCAACGAGCGTCACTAGTTCAGACATGGGCCTTAAGATGACCCTGAGCCTGAAATAAAAAAAAAGACCGTTAAGAGCGGGCCAGGAGGGTGTCCTGGCGTATTCCCTCCGACGCTCAAGTCAGTGACTAAGGATATATGGGGGGAGCAGCTAAGGGTGTTGCTGAAAACAATATAGTTAATGAATCAACTGAACACTCAAACCTGGTATTTATAAGAGGATACATGGGCCCTTGATGAGCTTGTATTCCATTTGGGCTAGGCCCATCTATACTTGGGTCCTTGATGGGCTTGTCTTCCATTTGAGCTTGGGATGAGCCGAGAGTAGTTGGCCCCTCCATGTCATCCATCTGGGCTAGGCACATCCATGGGGTATCACCAGTCTCCCCCTCCCAAGTCGAGATGAATCGTAGGTTCAAAGTTCGATTAGTTGTGTTGTCTTTGGTTTACCGGCGACGAGGACGTACCGTAATAGAAAAATTTATTTCGTTTGTCTTTAACGAACGATGTTTGCCGCTGCGAAAATCACGGGGATCGAGGCCGTGAATTTTTTCTACCGTTCGCCAGTCTCCGAAGATTTGGAAACAAATCAAATCATAATCCTGCTCCGCAAGGAAAAGATATCAAATCAAATCGCAATCTCCTCTAAATGGTAAGATTTGGTCTGAGTTCCCCTACAAATAGTGGTCCTCCCCTACTTCAATTCTTACTTCTCCCACAAAAAATTTCCTCTGCAATTCATTCGTCAGCTCTTACCCGCCCACGCTTCATCTATGAGTTAACCCTAACGCAGTTTCATCATCACCCCGTCATCACCGTCGTACCCGAGTCAGCGCCTCGCCCAGTGCGCAGCCGCCGCCCCGCCATCGTCCGAGCCGCGCTTCGCCCAGCGCGCAGCAACCATTGCCCACAGCCAGCGTCTCGCCAAACCGCCAAGCGCGTCCCTGCTCTCAGCGCACGCTCGCCCAGTGCCAGCGCCTCGCCCATCTCCTCCTCACCTGCCAGACGCTTGCCCTCGCCGAGTGCCCACAGTCGCAAATCCCACGCTCGCCCTCGCCATGCGTCGCCCCTGCCGAACCGCACTGCCGTGCGCGCCAAGGCGCCCACACACTCGCCCCTGCCGAGCTCGCCCGACCGCCCACGCTCGCCAGAGCTCACGCTTGTCGAGATCACGTCCGCCCAAGCGTCCTGATCGCCCGAGTCATGCTCGCCTGAGCGCCCGAGCACACCGCTCGCCCGCGCGCCCACGCTCGCCCGACCGCCTACGCTCGCCCGAGCACCTAAGCACCCCGCTCGCCCGAGCTTACGTCCGCCCGAGCTCCCCGCTCGCCCCTCTCACGCCCGCCCGAGCGCCCTGCTCGCCCCTCTCACGCTCGCCCGACCGCCTACGCTCGCCCGAGCACCTAAGCACCCCGCGCGCCCACGCTCGCTCGAGCTTACGTCCGCCCGAGCTCCCAGCTCGCCCCTCTCACGCTTGCCCTCGCCGCCCAAGTTCGCCCGAGCGTCTAAGCACAGCCCCGCTCGCTCGAGCACAGCCACGCTCGCCCGAGCGCCACTCGCCACGCTCGCCTGATGCGCCCTAGCCCCGCACGAGCGTGCATCAGACTTGTGCTCGTCATCGGTTCATCCTTGCGGCCTTTTGAGTATTCTTTCACGTCTCTTCCTGTGTCAGTTCTCTCCTTTTGCTGTTTGATTATCCGTAGCACCCATGTCTTTATCTGATTCTGAGTTTAATTCCTCGAGTGACTCCGAGAGGTCCAGCGAGTCTAGCAAGTCTAGCAAGTCCAGCGAGTCTAGCAGGTCCAGCGAGTCTAGCCAGGGTAGGACTTCCCTAGCTGATCCTGATTTTACCCTCGATCCTCCTCAGGAGGAAGCCATCACTCATAGTCGTCCGGGTAAGTAAGTCCGTCACGTGACCCAACAAATGAACATATCTGAGGCAGATAACTTATGGTACGGTCATTTGTCATCCCAAATCCCTTCTGGCAGCGAATCAAAAGTTAGAACTTTGTGGCACATTCCTCCATCCCATCAGATCATCATTCCTACCGCTAAGGACCTAACCTACCTAGCTCCCAAGGGCTGCTACACCTTCTTTCAGCACCACCTTGATGTCGGTCTCCGTTTTCCCTTGTGCGATTTCTTCCAAGAATTGAGCAAATACTATCAGGTGCATCTAGGTCTGGTCACTCCCAATGCTCTCCGCTTGATAAGCTGTTTTGCTGTGCTATTCCGGGCCTTAGACCTCCCTTTGAATTGCACCACTTTCTCCTACTTCTTTGTTCTGTCCAGATCAAAAGAAGGACCTTTTTATGTGACTTGTCGGTCTAGTCATAAGCTTTTTGACGGGGCTCCCAGTCATGTGAAGGATTGGAAAAATTATTACTTCTTTATCCAGCCTCCTAAGGAATTGACCTGTTTCACAGATTGGTACCCTATTTTCACCAAGCCCGACCTTTCCAAGAGTTACAAGAAATATAAGGAGTATCTGGAGATAAATAGTGTATTAGGAGATCGATGCTTTAGCATTCCCCAACTTCTGTCTGAAGATATCCTGTGCCATGCCGGGTTAAGTCCCGCGAAAATTAAACTGAAGGAGAACGCTGGTAGATACTCTCATCTCTTCAACCTTTCTATTTCTCTTTTGCTTATTGTGTTCTTTGACGATATTCTCATTTGTTTCACTGTTTTTATTTGCAGGTGCTAGAATCATGAATGCCGCACTGCAATGTGAGATTGCAAAAAAGAAAGTTGGGAGTTCATCCTCTGCCCCTCAGAAATCAGTCGTTCCAGCAGTCATGACGGGCACAAAGGGAGATTGCAATGCTGCTGAGAAGAAGAAAACAGGTTCTTGCTCCACTACTGCGAAGAGGCCGCTAGCTCCCCTACTGCTGCGAAGAAAAAGGCAGTCTCATCCTCCTCCGCCCCAAAGCGAGCCTCCTCTCCACCTCCTCCGCCTGGTAAGAAGAAGACGTCCATTGATCCTAGCCCGTCAGTCCCGCATTCTGGTAAGCGCAAGATTTCTGAGATCTCAGTCGTGTCGGTCTCTTCTCCAGAAGGGTCAGGGTCGGATGAGGGGCCTCCCCCTGCATCAGGGGTACATCCTCTATACACATCAGATACAACCATTGTGGGGCGGGGTCCTACTCAGCTGGCTCAGAAGATAATGTATCATCTTCCTTCCGATGCGGATGCAGCGTTCATTAATTCACTGGGGTGGTCTGACCTCACTCGCCGGACACGCAGCAGCATCACTGAGGTATATTTCTCCTTCTAGTCTCTAGATTGATGTCCAATACATGTATGATTTTCTTGTCATCTTTTCACTCTTGTCTATTTATCCAGGGCATGATGTACATAGGGGAATTGGTGCAGCATGCCAACGCCACTCGATCTACTGCTTGCCAAGACTTGCGCGAGGGCATGGCTCTTCGTGAACAGTTCCAGGCTACTATCGATGAGATGAAAGCGACACATGCTAAGGAGCTTTTGGAGTCCCAAGCTCGAGGTGACGAGCTTCTGAAAGAAAAACAAGAGCTTCTGAATGAGAAACACGAGCTCCAGCGACTGACAGAGGACATCGTGAGGGAGAACCAGAGGCTGAAGGAACAGTTAAAGACTGCTCAAGCTGAGGTAGCACAAATCCATAGGGACCTCAAGGACGCCAAGGCGTAACACGCTTCCGAAGCCTCTTCATTCAAGGACGAATTCCTCAAGTCTGAGGAGTTCAACGATATCTGCGCTCCTAAATCTTATCATTTCTTGGAGGTAGGTTTCGAGGGTGCGGTCGGCCTCTTCAAAGCTCAGGGCTATCCTCCGCCAGGTGTCTCTATTGACTTCATCGACATTGAGGCTTTTGTAGCGAGTCTTCCCCCCGATTCTTAGACCGTTACTTTTGTTATTTTTTTATTTCTGCAGACATTGTATGCCTTCGGGCCATATTCTGTTACTTTCTGCACCACTTTACTTTCCATAGTACTATGCGACTTTTGCGATGTTTACATTTGGTTACTTTCTTTTGCACGCTTTTTGGCATGTACGAACTCGCTTTACGCAACATTGAGCATTTTGCATTTGAATTTATGGCTTCTTCGGAGTTTGTATATGATATTATTAACCGGCTAGGGCAAATAAAATCCCTACCCTCTAACTCCTCTGCTAGGTGATACCTTAGCAGGAAAATTCAATTTTTCACGCAGCTCTTCTACTAGGCGATGCCTTAGTAGGGAAATAAAAATTCAACACCCCCACCCTCTAACTCCTCTGCTAGGTGATACCTTAGCAGGAAAATAAAAATTCCACATCCCCGCCCTCTAACTCCTCTGCTAGGTGATACCTTAGCAAGAAAATAAAAATTCAACACTCCAACCTTCTAACTCCTCTGCTGGGTGATGCCTTAGCAGGAAAATAAAAATTCCACATCCCCGCCCTCTAACTCCTCTGCTAGGTGATACCTAGCAGGAAAATAAAAATTCAACAGTCCACCCTCTAACTCCTCTGCTAGGTGATACCTTAGCAGGAAAATAAAAATTGAACACTCTGACCCTCTAACTCCTCTGCTAGGTCATACCCTAGAAGGAAAATAAAAATTCAACACTCCCATCCTCTAACTCTTCTGCTAGGTAATACCTTAGCAGAAAAAAAAATTCAACACTCTCACCCTCTAACTCCTCTGCTAGGTAATACCTTAGCAGGAAAATAAAAATTCAACACTCCCACCCTCTAACTCCTCTGCTAGGTGATGTCTTAGCAGGAAAATAAAAATTCCACATCCCCGCCCTCTAACTCCTCTGCTAGGTGATACCTTAACAGGAAAATAAAATTCAACAGTTCCACCATCTAACTCCTCTGCTAGGTGATGTCTTAGCAGAAAAATAAAAATTCCACATCACCGCCCTCTAACTCTTCTTCTAGGTGATACCTTAACATGAATATTTAATTTCTCACGCTGCTCCTCTACTAGGCGATGCCTTCGTAGGAAAATAAAATTTCTCCGCGCCCCAACTCTGCTCCTCTACTAGGCGATGCCTTAGTAGGAAAATAAAATTTCTGTCCGCCCCGACTCTGCTCCTCTACTAGGCGATGCCTTAGTAAGAAAACAAAATTTCTCCCCACCCAGACTCTGCTCCTCTACTAGGCGATGCCTTAGTAGAAAAAAATAAATTTTTTTTTCTCTTCTTCCAATACAACAACATTCATGAATTAAAAAGAACATGGTTTTATTGAATTCGAAACGATTACATAGGAAAATTCAAAATGAAATACATCAACAATCAAATCAAGGATAATATTTTCTAAGATGATAAGCGTTCCCGGGCCTCTTCAATGCCTTGCCTTGTGCATTCTCCAAATAATAGGCTCCAGAGCTCAGCCTTTCAACAACTTTGAAGGGACCCTCCCACTTTGGGTCCAATTTCCCTCTCTGCTCTTCTTACACCTTCCTCAGGACCAAGTCACCTACCTGGAAGTTCCTCTGAATGACTCTCCGATTATAAGACTGTGCAATATGATTTTTATAAGCTTCCATGTGAATGCTGGCAGCCTCTCTCTTTTCTTCCAAAAGATCAAGGTCAGTAGCGCGTCTCGCATCATTGTCTTCGTCATAAAACACTACCCTTGCCGATTCCAACCCAATCCCAGCCGGGAGCACTGCCTCATTACCTTAGACCAAACTGAAAGGAGTGTCTTTGGTTCCTTCCCTCGGAGTGGTTCGGTATGCCCATAATACACTTGGTAGTTCATCCACCCAATTACCCTTAGCTTTGCCAAGTCGAACCTTTAGACCCTGCACCAATGTTCGATTAGTCACCTCTACCTGACCATTACTCTGTGGGTAAGCTACGGAGGTAAAGACTTGTTGAATCTTCATCTCTTTAAACCAAGCTTGGATCCTGACCCCTTGGAACTGTCTCCCATTATCGGATATCAGTTTCCTAGGTACTCCGTATCTGCATACTATATTCTTCAACGAGAACTTCAGGACTTCATTCTCAGTGATTCTTGCTAGAGGCTCTGCTTCCACCCATTTGGAAAAATAGTCAACTGCTACCAATAGGAACTTCTTCTGAGCAGGAGCAGTAGGAAAGGCCCCACAATATCTATTCCCCACTGGTCAAAAGGACAGGCAGCCGTGACAACCTTCATTGTCGTGACCGGTCGGTGATGTAACCAGGCATGAAGTTGACAACTATCACATGACATCACTAACTCTTGAGCATCACGCAACACGGAGGGCCAAGAATAACCGGCGAGCAGCACCTTCCTTGCCAACGCATAAGCCCCTAAATGATTTCCACAACATCCCTCATGAACTTCTCGGAGCACATAATCAGCTTCTTGATAACTCAAGCACCGATGAAGCGGCCCTGCAAAAGACGTTCTATACAACACTTCTCCGATCATCACATAACGCGAACACCGTGTCTTCAACTTACGAGCTTCGCGATGGTTATTAGGAAGCTTTCCCTCTTTCAAGTAATCAACTATGCCAGTCCTCCAATCCTCCTCCTCCTGTTCAACTGCGGGTGAACTCGTGTGAGGTGTGAGTTCAACTTGAAACACCACATCTCTAGTCTTCCAACTTCCCATTGTTCCAGCCATTTCGGCTAGAGTGTCTGCTTTTTCATTTTCTTTCCTGGGAATCTGTTCAAATGTAATCTCTGTGAATTTCTCTCTGGCTCTGTCCACTTCTCGAGCATACTCAATAAGCTTCTCATATTTCACATCATACATCCCCTTCATCTGTTGTGCTACCAACTGCGAGTCAGAAAAAATAAGTACCCGGGTAGCTCCCACATTTCTGGCTGCTCGCAGTCTTGCCAACACAGCCTCATACTCTGCCTTATTGTTGGATGCTCGAAAATCCAATTTCACAGCCAACTTCACTTCCTCTCCCGCTGGTGAAATCAGTACTACTCCCACCCCAATTCCATCCTTCGACGAGGAACCATCCACATACACCTTCCAAGGGTCTTCATTCTCCTGATGCACGGTCTCAGCCAGAAAATTGGCTAAGGCTTGTGCTTTGATAGTTGTTCTATGCTCATACTGGATGTCATACTCTCCCAGCTCAGTAGTCCATTTTACCAAACAGCCAGACATATCGGAATGAGTGAGGATTCTGCCCAATGGACTGTTAGTTAGCACTTGGATGAGATAGGAAGTAGGGCCTCAAGCGCCTCGCTGTCATCACCAAAGCCAAAGCCAACTTTTCCAACCCTTAATACCTGATTTCTGCCCCTTTTGAGTGCATGCGAAACGTAGTAAATAGGCTGTTGAACTGATCCTTCTGACTTGACTAGGACCGAGCTCACAGCTTCTTCAGTGGCAGATAAATATACCCACAAAGGCTCGCCTACTGCCAGTTTGGCTAGGACATGAAGCTCAGCAAGATACTCCTTCAACTCGGTAAAAGCCTTCTCGCAATCCGGACCCCATTCAAATTTTTTTGCCTTGCGCAAGGTCCGGAAGAATGGTAAACTTCTGTGAGCGGAAATCCAGATAAAACGTGCCAAAGCATCAATCCTCCCTATCAACTGTTGAATATCTTTGGGTCCCCGAGGAGAGACCATATCTTGGATAGCTTGGACTTTCTCGGGGTTGGCCTCGATCCCTCTTTCTGTCACCATATAACCCAAAAACTTTCCACTCCTCACCCCGGAGATACACTTATGAGGATTCAACTTCAGCCCGTAGGATTTGAGGGTTGCAAAGGTTTCCACCAAATCAGGTACAAGCTGGAATGAGTCTTTTGATTTTACCATGATTTCGTCCACATACACTTCGAAATTCCTTCCCACCTGTTCAGAAAAGACTCTATCCATCAATCGCTGATACGTGGCTCCGGCATTTTTGAGTCCAAAGGGCATGACCACGTCGCAGAAAGTTCCTTCAGAGGTGATGAAACTCACTTTATCCTGGTCCTCCACAGCCAAGGGAATTTTATGATATCCCTGATAAGCATCCAACATACACAAATATTGATGTCCCGCTGTGGACTCCACAAACTGATCTATCCAAGGTAGAGGATAACAATCTTTAGGGCATGCCTTATTGAGGTCTCTGAAATCCACATACATCCTCCATTTCCCTGAACTCTTCGGAACAAGAACGACATTCGAGAGCCAAGTAGGAAACTGCACCTCTCGAATGTGCCCAGCATTGAGAAACTCCCTCACTTCTTTTTTTATAACCATATCTTTCTCAGGCCCGAAATGTCTCTTCTTCTGCTTTACGGGACGAGAGTTCGGTAAGATGTTCAATCGGTGCTCTGCTACATCTGGGCTCGTCTTGTGAGCTCTTGGGCTGACCAAGCGAATCCGCTGAGATTAGCTTGTAAACAAACAATGAGTTCCTCCCTGACTTTTGGGTCAAGGTTAGGGCCTATTCTGAGGGTATTCTCATTGGGCCCCAATGTCACAATATCCGGCTTTTCATCCATCACCTCATGAACCTCCCTCACTACCACGGGCAACCCGCTTCGACCTCTTCTAATCATATTGACCTCCACACGAGCCCTCTTCCCCTCTTCTTTCACTATTCCTTCATAACATCTTCGTGCAACTTTATGGTCTCCACAAAAGACTCCCACCTCTTTTCCCACGGGAAATTTCAACTTCTGATGATACGTGGAAGCTACGGCCCTTAAATCCTTTAAGACTGGCCGCCCCAGGATTCCATTATACGATGAGGGGGTATCCACCACGGTAAATGTTATCATCTTTGTTACCCGCCGAGAGTCACGTCCCAAAGATAGGGGAAGAGTAATCTGACCCAACGGCGGAATGGCATGGCCCGCGAACCCATATAGAGTAGTGGAGACTGGATCAAACTCGAATCTTTCAACTTTCATCTGATCCAACGTGCTCTTAAACAATATATTTACAGAGCTCTCATTATCAATGAAGATCCTTGCCACATCGTAGTTGGCAATGGTGGCCGTCACCACCAAGGCATCGTTACGAGGGGCCACGATTCCTCGAAGGTCTTCCGGCCCGAAGCTGATGACAGGATCTTGGGATAAGTCTGCACCCCTGGATATTTCAAAATTCTCCAACCTCCTTCCGTGCGCTTTTCGGGCTCGCACAGAGTCTCCATCAGTAGCCCCCCCGAGATCATGTGAATCATTCCTCTCGTGGGGTGGTTATCTTCATCTGCTCTCTTCCTCGGTTCGACAGGCTCCCGAGGAGCATCCTGACCCCGCCCTTCTCTTCTCGGCCCTCCGACCCTCTGGTTGATCCAAGTAGGACCTCGACCCCGCCTAGGAGACGAACGAGGTTTTGGTCGATCCCCGGATGAGGATCCCTCTCGTCTGTCCATCGGAGTCATCTTAACTCCGCCATCCGCTCTCTGCGACTTCTCCCACCTTCCTTTGGCTCCCTTACCTCCATCACTTTATCACGATTCCTATTGAGAGGAACATGTGACGATAATTGTCCTCTACTTCTAGTTCTGTCCTCCTCTCTTTCCCCCGCACCCCTCTTCCTTCCCCCCTTCTCCACTCCATCAATTCTACTTCCTCCGGGCCGGTTCTCCATCTTTTTGTATGTTGGGCATCCTCCAAGTTTACATACTTCTCAGCTCGAGCCAACAGATCATCATAGCTCGACGGAGGCTTCTTGACCAGCGACTTAAAAAACTTCCTCCTCTCAGGCCTTGGGTAAAGGCACTTATCATGATGTCCGGGGTAGCCGCTGGTATCTCCAGAGCTGAATTGTTAAAACGCTGGACAAATTCTCGCAAAGTCTCAGACTCTTGCTGTTTCATCACGAACAGGCTCAAATAATTTTTCTGGTGTCTCTTGCTACTGGCGAACCAGTGCAAGAAAGCGACTGAAAAGTCCTCAAAAGAGCAAATGGAGTTGGGTTGCAAGGTGTTAAACCACTGCTGGGCTAACCTCACCAACGTGCCCAAGAACAACCGGCATTTCACTCCATCTATATACTGATGCAACAAAGCCGCATTCTCAATCTCCCCAAATGCTCTTCGGGGTCGGAATGTCCATCATACTCTCCAACATTCGGCTGTCGGAAACTCGGGGGAAGTCCTTCTTCCAGAATGGCAAGCAAAAAAGGACTTCCTTTCTTGGGGGCCGACGCTCTGCTCCCTACTTGCTCCCTCAACCTCCGTATCTCCTTCCACATCTCCCCCATCTCACTAATCTCCCCACTTTGGAGGGGATGCGTCTCTTCAACACTGCTTTAGTGGACTTCAACATTTTCCTCTCGCTCCTGGCGAATGACTTGCTCTTCAACGAACGTAGAATCTTGGTTCCTCTTCATAGCCTCATCCACGGTCCGAGTGATAAACTGACCCAACTGCTCCAGGGTCAAGTTCCCCACATTTTCATTAGGACGGGGTTGCTCGACCTTGTTCTCTTGACGAGGTTGTTCTGTTCTCGCCTCCTGATGGGGTTGTTCCTACCTTGCCTCAGCATGAGACTGTTCGGGTCCCCTCTGAGGACGCGATGATGCTGAGGTAGCTCTTCTACTCCCTCTCTTCCCTACATCTCTACGTCTCAACTCAAATCTTCCCACAGACGGCACCAAGTGATACTCACGGGAAATTTAGGGTCCGATCCCAACGAGCGTCACTAGTTCAGACGTGGGCCTTAAGATGACCCTGAGCCTGAAATCAAGAAAAAGACCGTTAAGAGGGGGCCAGGAGGGTGTCCTAGCGTAGCCTCTCCGACGCTCAAGTCAGAGAATAAGGATATATGGGGGGAGCAGTTAAGGTTGCTGCTGAAAACAATATAGTAAATTAATCGACTGAACACTCAAACCTGGTATTTATAGGAGGATACCTGGGCCCTTGATGGGCTTGTCTTCCATTTGGGCTAGGCCCATCCATACCTGGGCCCTTGATGGGCTTGTATTCCATTTGGGCTAGGGATGAGCCAAGAGTAGTGGGCCTCTCCATGTCTTCCATCTGGGCTAGGCCCATCCATGGGGTATCACATGATACTCATGGGAAATTTAGGGTTCGATCCCAACGAGCGTCACTAGTTCAGACGTGGGCCTTAAGATGACCCTGAGCCTGAAATCAAGAAAAAGACCGTTAAGAGGGGCCAGGAGGGTGTCCTGGCGTAGCCCCTCCGACGCTCAAGCTAGTGACTAAGGATATATGGGGGGAGCAGCTAAGGGTGCTTCTGAAAACAATATAGTGAATGAATCAACTGAACACTCAAACCTTGTATTTATAGGAGGATACCTGGGCCCTTGATGGGCTTGTCTTCCATTTGGGCTAGGCCCATCCATACCTGGGCCTTTGATGGGCTTGTCTTCCATTTGGGCTAGGGATGAGCCAAGAGTAGTGGGCCCCTCCATGTCTTCCATCTGGGCTAGGCCCATCCATGGGGTATCAATAACCAATAACCAATAACCGGGGTTCCCTTTTTCCCTAAAATTTATATTTTTTTCATTATATATGAAAACAGAAGGCAACATATGTTTTAGAAGAACATAACAATTTGCAATGTTTTTGATACCCCGGAACATTCCGGGTTAGGGATGGGCCCTGGGACTTCCCGGGCCATGGACCATATCCATGGTTAGTGCCCGGGCCAGGATAGGACGCCCTCAGGCCAATAGCATGGCAGAATGGACTAATGACTCGAGCCATTGTACCATCCGGGACACAGTTTCCCCGAGATATGAAATACCCGAGTTCTTCTATAATTAACCTGAGAGGCATTCTGCTCGGTCACCTGGATATGAGTGAAGTATTTAATGTCGCCGATAGACAGAGTGAATAGCCGACCTACCTCTGACACTAATGCAAGTGGTCAATGAATCAAGTATCCTGGATATGATAAGTACGCGATTTGACATGTGAGAACAATAGGGTATAATCAGCCACCCTATTATAATTAATGCTCAAACACGAGAGACGAGGTCATCATTGCATCCTCTACTATAAATACCAGGTTCTTTATGCATTTACTATCTATTCAGATATTAATTCACACATTTGATACTCTCATTTACTACACACCAATCACACAGCCATCACTTGGCTACATTGGTTTTATTGCTTAAGTACCTCACTGACTTAAGCATCGGAGTGGCCACTCCGGACACCCCTCCGGCGCCCATTCACGTGGTTATTCTTCTGTTCACAGGTCTCATAAATCGGACCGAGAAGTTGCGAGATTCAAGCCAGGCATCCAACTCATATTTCATTCAACATTTTGATAATTTACCCGGCAGAGTCCCCTACCCGACTCACCATTTTGCCCGGGTTACATCATTGGTGCCGTCTGTGGGCAATCTGAGTTCTAAGGCGTTGATATGGCCCTACTAGAAGAGCAAACCAAGACACTTCTCGAGTTCAGGGGGAGAACGATACTCGTCTTTCTGGTGCAGGTGGCCCTCCCCCTAATGGTCCTCAACCTACCATTCATTTAACTCCCGATGAGTTAAAAAAGATTATCACTGATGCTGTTGAGATGGCTGCTGAAATGTCCTGACCTTTTTATTGCTTTAAAAGTACTAATTTTTTTTAGTTTTTTTATTTATAAACACTCAATTTTTCGGCCATGTACTTTTCTCACATGAAAATATTTTTATTAAATATTATACCCCTTTAAAATAATATACCAACCAACTAGCATTTCAAAATCAAGTGCAATAGTCATAAAATAAAATGGTCAACTGTTTTACCAAATCTAAAAAGCAATAAGTTTGAAAAGAATAACCCATACTAAACCTCTCAAAAATCTCTCAAATGCATAAATAAATAATCTTAAAAATCTTTAACTTAAATCAGTAATTATAAAACATAATGCGGAAAATAGTAGCGCTTGTCCTCGGGTTGTGTGCGCCTTCAGTCCAGTCAAATAATTCATCAAGTCCTCACTCACCTGCATCCATCACACCTAGTGAGTCTAAAGATTCAACACACCATCATCTTTATATCAAATAATATATATAAAAACACATGAAACAATGAAAATACTTGTAAGTAAAAATAACTTTTCAGGACATGCAAACATGAATTCCCTTTTTCCCCAACATGACATGACATAAAACCTAAAACATGATCATGAAAATTTTTTTTCCCTTTGTTGAATTCAGATAGTTAATTGTGACTTTCCTGACATGACATGACATGAAAATCGATGGATCCATCTACGTGAAACCGCAGTACTGGGCGGCGGGGGACACCAGCAACACTCTCACCGATCAACTGGGCCCTGGCCTATCATGATGGAATAGAAATACGATCGTCGAGGTTCCTTCGAGGGCCTTTTCCCATAAATGGGTTCTCTCTGGGGCCTTTTCCCCTCACAATATTCCCATTCTTCTGTTACCACAAAACCGTTACGACATATTCGCAATGATGGAAACACGATCGTCGGGCTCCCACTGGGACCATAACCCTCACGATGTCGCCAACATGAATGAATTAGTCACAATCACTTCACTTCCTTCAACATTTACATTCTCATCACTTTATAAAAATGATGAATAGCATTACATTTTGTTTTTGAAACCAAGCATGCAACATGTCTTTTAAATGTCTTCCTTAAATCATAAAATCCATTAAACATTTAAAAATCATAATTTAATCATGAACATTTCATAAATATTTAAAAATAATCATAATATCATAAAAACATCATATAGGGCACTGCCACGACCTTTACTAATTTCTAGGTGTAAAAAGACCGTTTTACCCTAAGACTCGACATTTTCCGATTACGACTATTTTCTTGATTTCATGACTCTAACATGTCTCAAATAATTATTTAAGCCTAATTTAATTTTCCCATAATTTTATTTGGCTTAAAACTTAGACTTTTTCATTTATCGTTAAATAATTGTTTTAACGGTGTTTTAATCCCGAAAAATCCCAAACTTCAATATAAAATCCATAAATTCTAAATTTAGTCTTTTATATTATTTTAGCCCTTATGGACCATGACTCCACCCCCGTGAGCCGTTTTCCAATTTTTCATTATTTAAAACACCTTATTCGACACCTAAACTTCGACTCCGAGCCATCTCTTAATTTTATCGAGTTACCCTCGGACCATAACGAACCAGAACCTGCCCAACATGTTGGAGTACCCTACTGGATTCTAACCTCACAAAGAAACCAGCCCAAACCACAAAAAAGACAGCTTCCTAAGTAACCCCATGCTGGCCGAGACTTTCAACTTTCATGAACTCTACGATTTTGGTGTCTAGACCCTAAGCCGACGCCCCCAGCCCCTGAACCAACTTATTGTGCACCACGCTAGGACCCTAGTGAGCCACCTTAGCCCAGCCCGTGACCCTGAGTTGAGCCCCTCATCCCCTGGACCTGTGCGTAAACCCTGCACCAACTTGTGCATGGTTCTCGGGGTGAGTCCTAGCATAGCTAGGACTCTTCCCCAGCCCTGACCGTGAGTTCTAGCTTTGCTAGGACTCCCTCCTTGACTCCCTCGTGACCTTGGCTAGCCCCTGGAACCAGCCAACCCAACCCCAACCCCAACCCCCTGCAATGAAAATCCGAACCCTCAACCCAAGACAGCAACTCGCGCTGCTTGGTGTTTTTGTTCCTGCCGTAACTTTTGGTGGTGATTAAGGTGAGTTGGTGTGATTCTAAAACAACTATAAACCTTACCTAACCATACCTAGACATCATGGCAGCCCCTTATTATCGTAAAAACATGTTTCAACATCAATGGGTAGCATGAAAATCAAGCATATGAAAAAAACAAGAGCAGCAAGGTTTCGGTGCTTCATGCTTCATACAAACCATCTTTAAAAATATAAATATGAAATGATGGATGAGAAAAGGGAGATTAAGGTGTGCTTTTTGTATTATACGCTCGAGTAATCGTTGACGACGAAGAACGGAGGGACGACTATGGCTTCTTCTTGCTAATACCTTCGAAAATCCACCTTCCAAGTGATGTGTGTGCTGCTGTGAGTGTATGAGAGAGGGGAGAGTATTTTTCAGAAAATAAACTCTAGGGTAGCCGATGGTTTTCTTACTAGAATAGGGTTTGTGATTAGTTAACACTTTAAATATTAGTTAATCACCTACAAGGCTAATCAGGCCTATTAAGCCATCTAATTAGGCCCAATAGTCTAATTAAGACATAATTAAAATATTAACAAAGTTTTTCTTTTAATAAATATGTGAATTTATTAGTCGGGTTGTCAAAAGCGCGTGTTTCAGTTGAAAAACCAACACCGATAAAATTTACGTCCCGATGTATAAATTAACCTCCAAACCCTTTATTTTCAAAAATACTAAAAAACATCGACCATATTTCAAATAATTGAAATTAATTATTTAATAAAAATATTTTACATTTTCAGCCCTCGGTCCCCGTTCCTCGGTTGTCACTTGAATATTCCTAAAAATATAATTTTATGCATGATGAAAATAAAATCTCATTTATCATATAAACAAGTATGTCACATAATTAATTAGCAAATAAAAATCAACTATTGTTTATTTTTCATAAATTCCTAGATTCGCATGCCGTTGGATTACGTCGTCTTAATTTTGGACATTACAGCTAGGACAAAGAAGGCCACCACTCACCATTCCAGTCATCCCAAGCAGCAATGTGAGCAGCTGGAAGTGGAAGAGAGAAGGGAAGAGGAGAGGGCATCAAGCGCGGGTTCTAAGTCCCCCACTGTTGCGGAAGAATTGAAAGAGTTGAGGAAGAAAGTAAAAGTGCTAGAAGGGCAGGTTGGTTCTAAGCGCGGTGCTCCAGTTGTAAAGGGTTTCCCATTTTCTGACATCATAGTTCGGGAACCATTACCCGGGCATTTCAAATTAGCCAAAATCAAGGACTACGATGGGAGTTCTGATCCCGAAGAGCACCTCGCTCGTTTCGAAAACATGGCCATGTTGCATCGTTATGAGGATCAAATTAAATGTAAAGTGTTCCTCACAACCATAGTAGACTCCGCACAAAGATGGTTTGAAGGATTGGCGCCACAAAGCATCAATTGCTTTGAAGATTTCCAAAAGGTATTCTTGCATCAATTTAGCAGCAGCAAGAAGTACAAGAAGACTGCTTTCAGTTTATTTGAGGTGAAGCAGAGGCAAGATGAAACCCTGAGGGCGTATCTAAAAAGGTTCAACCGAGTTGCCCTGGATGTGCCGACCTGTGCACGCGAGGCGAAGACTACAGCGTTCATGCGAGGGCTGTGGGAAGGGGATTTTTTCCGATCCTTGACTAAAAAACTGCCCGGGAACTTCGAAGATCTCTTATCCCGAGCAGAGAAATACATTAATATGGAAGAAGCGCAAAATCAGAAGAGAGAAGCCTTGAAGAGATCAAGAGGAGATCGGGCTGTCAAATCCGAAGAAAGAGCCCCCAAGAAGAATGGCTCGGGACATTTCTCTCATGTACCTTTGAGAATTGCCCAGGACAGAGAGATTCAAGAATGCAGGACAGATGTAGCCCCGCTTCCCAATCCTGTGGTGAGGACATCAAGGCCAAAGCCGAAAGGATACTGCACCCTCTATAAAGACTGTTCTCACAACACCAATTAGTGCCGGATCTTGGGAAATAATTCCAATAGGCGTCCTATGCCAGCATCCCATCCTCCGCGAGATAAGTCTAGACAGTCCACCTTGGTTGTCTAGACGTCCCAGACCGAATATTCCCCAAAAAATAGTGAACATCCCAAGCGGAAGTAGGGGGAGAAGCAAGTTCTCGGGAGGAAAGAAGCAAGCCGGCAGATAGAAAGGACCCCTCCCCGAGCCGAGGACTAATCAAAATGATTTCGGGAGGGTCTACCGATGGCAATCCAACCGGGCTCGGAAAGCGAGGAGCAGGAAGGAATGTTTGGAGGTTGATGGAAGGAGGAGAGACGAGCCGGTTATAAACTTTAGGCCAGAGGATCTCAGAGGAGTTAGTCTACCTCACAATGACGCTCTTGTCATTCAAGCCCGAGTGGCTAACTATGATGTGTTAAGAGTATTTGTTGACAATGGCAGCTCGGTCAATGTCATCTTTAAGGAGGCCTTGGTCCAAATGGATTTACATGAGTATCAGTTAGAGGCGGTTGAGACTGCCTTATTGGGTCTCGCTAGACACGCTGTGTACCCTGAGGGAGAAATCACTCTACCCCTGACCCTGGGCACTAGGGAATTGAGGAAGACTGTGATGACTGTTTTTACAGTAGTGGATGCCCCATCCTCGTACAATATCATATTGGGAAGGCCGGCCATGAATGAGATGAGAGCCGTGGCCTCCACTTACCACAAGAAGATCAAATTCCCAGTGCGAGGACAGGTTGGAGAAGTTAAAGGAGATCAGCCCTCTTCTCGGAGGTGTTATGGGGAGACAGTTCGAGTATATCAAAAGAAAGCAAGAAGGGAAGGGAAGGAGAAAGAGTGTCAGGAGGAGACCAAAGAGAGAGAAGTTCACTTTGTTGCTGAGGAAGAACAAGAAGTGGTGGAAATTGAGCCAGGAAAGAACGTCCGGGTGGCCCGAGACATCTGCACGTCCACTCGGGTGAATCTCTTGCAATATTTGAAAACTAACATCAGTGTTTTTGCCTGGTCTCAACAGGAATTGTCCGGTATCTCGCCCCAAGTGGCCGAGCATAAATTAAATATCCTCCCGGGGTCCCGGCCCGTAAAGCAAAAGAAGAGACATTTTGGTCCCGAAAAAGATAAAGTAATTGAAGAGCAAGTGGGAGAGTTGTTAAGGGCCGGGCATATCAAGGAAGTCGAATTTCCTACCTGGCTGTCAAATGTGGTTCTCGTCCCAAAATCTACTGGAAAATGGAGAATGTGTGTTGATTTCAAGGACTTGAATAAAGCATGCCCAAAAGATTATTATCCACTCCCCTGGATTGATCAGCTGGTAGACTCCACTTCTTGATGCGAGTTATTGAGCTTTCTGGACGCATATCAGGGGTATCACCAAATCCCCTTAGCTCTGGAAGATCAGGATAAAGCCAGTTTTATTACCGCCGGGGGCACCTTTTGCTATGTCGTTATGTCTTTTGGATTGAAAAATGCGGGGGCTACGTACCAGCGCTTGATGAATCTTATCTTCCAAAAGCAAATAGGTCGGAATGTGGAGGTGTATGTGGACGACATTCTAATCAAAACCCGGGAAGGCTCTCACTTCATTGATGATTTACCTAAAACTTTCACCACTTTGAAACAATATGGAATAAAGCTCAGCCCGAGCAAGTGTGTGTTCGGGGTTAGGAGTGGTAAATTTTTGGGTTTTTTGGTAACTGACAGGGGAATCGAGGTTAACCCTGAGAAAATCAAAGCAATAATGGACATGCCTTCTCCTCAATCTGCCCGAGATATGCAGAAATTAACCGGGAGGATTGCCGCCCTATCGCGCTTCATTTCCCGATCAGCCCATCGGAGTTATCCATTCTTCCAAGTCCTAAGGAAAGCGAAGAAATTTGGCTGGGACGACAAATGTGAACAAGCTTTTCAGGACTTGAAGAAGCACCTGGCCGATTTACCTATTCTGACCAAGCCTGAGCCCGGGGAAATATTATGGGTCTATCGCTCCGCTACTGAATTTGCTGTTAGTTCCGTACTCATCAAAGAAGAAGGAGCCGATCAGAACCCTATATATTATGTTAGTCACGCCCTTCGAGGAGCATAATTGAAATACAATGAATTGGAAAAGGTAGCATTAGCCCTGGTAATGACTGATCGAAAGGTGAAGCCATATTTCCTCTCGCACCCCATTGTGGTCCTCACCAATTCTCCCCTTGGAAGAATCATGACTCACGCCGAAGTCTCCGGGAGAATGGTCAAATGGACTGTGGAGCTCGGGGAGTATGATATTGAATACAAACCCCGAGCTGCAATAAAAGCTCAGGCATTAACGGATTTCTTAACAGAAATGGTTCAACCAGCTGAAGAAGAGGTATGGAGGGTGTTTGTTGATGTCGCATCAAACCTGTCAGGGTGTGGAGTGGGGGTTGTCTTGATCGCCCCATCAGAAGAGAAAATCAAACTGGCGTTGAGGATTGACTCTAGGGTAACAAATAACGAAGCAGAATACGAAGCTGTTTTGGCAGGGTTACAGGCTGCCCGGGAAGTTGGTGCTTCACGAGTCATTGTTTATTCTGACTCCCAGTTGGTTACCCAGCAGATCAAAGGGACGTACGAGGTCAAGAACGAAAAGATGCTCAAATATTTAAGGCTCATCACTGCTCGAGCATCGTCTCTGACAGATTGGAGTATTGAACAAATTCCCCGAGAAGAAAATGCAGAGGCCGATACTTTAGCCAAATTGGCTGCTTCCATGACAGAGATAAATACCCAGGAGGTTCTCTGTTTTACCCAGCTGGTGCTCTCTATTGAAGCAGAAATACCCCCGGTCCAGAAAAGCTCATGGATGACTCCTATCGTGGAATACATAGTACATGAAAAGCTCCCAAAAGATCGAGCCCAGGCTACAAAAATCAAAAGCAAGTGCCCAGGTTCGTCCTTTTGAATAATATTTTGTATAGGCAATCCTTTCAGGGCCCCTTACTCAAGTGCTTATCAGAAGATGAGATAGAGTACGTCCTCCGGGAAATACACGAGGGATGCTGTGGGGAACACCTCGGTGGAACAACTCTATCTCGGAAAGCTATTTTGGTCGGGTTCTGGTGGCCTCGAATGAGCCAGGATTCTGTCCGATTCGTCCAAAAATGTTAGGGTTGTCAACATCATTCTAATTTTCCCCATCGCCCAACCACGAATATGCAACCGATCTCTGCATTATGCCCTTTTGACCAATGGGTTTAGATATTGTGGGTCCCCTCCCCATAGCCCGAGCCCAAAAAAAATCCTCCTGGTGGCTGTGGATTATTTTTCAAAGTGGGTAGAGGCCGAACCATTAGCCAAGATTACTGAGGATGAGGTCATGAAATTTCTGTGGAATAATATTGTTTGCAGATATGGCATGGAAATTAATTTCAGATAATGGAAGACAATTCCAAGGGAAGAGGATCACCTCCTGGTGTCAAGAAATGAAGATTATTCAATCTTTCACCTCAGTAGCTTACCCTCAAGCTAATTGCCAGACGGAAGTGACCAACAGGATCATTGTGCAAGCATTGAAAGCCCGGCTCCATGGAAAAGGAAAAAATTGGGTAGAAGAATTACCGAGTATCTTATGGGCATATCGAAATACGCCTCGATCATCGACTGGGGAAACACCCTACAGCCTTGTCTATGGTTCAAAGCAGTCCTGCCGGTGGAGATTGGGCAATCTTCTACTCGGGTAGAATCTTACTCGAGCAAGAATGATCAATACCGGGCCATTGAACTTGATCTAGTTGAAGAAAAGAGAGACAGAGCAGCCATCCGAATGGAAGCTTATCATAGCCGGATAATGAAATCTTATAATAAGCATGTTCGGGCACGAAACTTTCAGATAGGGGACTTGGTCATGAAAAAGGTGAAATCGGTGGGTGATGTAGGGAAATTAGAAGCCCGGTGGGAAGGACCCTTCAAAATAATTCGAAGAGTTAGCTCAGGTACAGATTATTACCTCGAAGATTCTCAGGGACATACTCTCAAGAGGCCGTGGAATGTTTTTCATTTAAAGAAATATTATGTTTAAAAGCACGTGTATTTATTGCTTCTTCCTCAAATAAAGAAATAATTCAGGAAAATGTCTACTAAGTCCAGGTACACGTACCCTGGCCCAGGGACCCGCATCCTGGTTATCTGCTAAGTCCAGAGATCCGTACCTTGGCCCAGGGACCCGCACCCTGGTTATCTGCTAAATCCATGGACCCGTCCGTACCCTGGCCCAGAGACCCGCACCCTGGTTATCTGCTAAGCCCAGTGACCCATACCCTGGCCCAGGGACCCGCACCCTGGTTATCTGCTAAGGCCAGGGACCCGTACCTGGCCCAGGGACCCGCACAGTGGTTATCTGCTATGCCCAGGGACCCGTACCCTGGCCTAGGAACCCGCATCCTGGTTATCTGCTAAGTACAGGGACCCATACCCTGGCCCAGGGACCCGCAGCCTGGTTAACTGCTAAGTCCAGGGACCCGTACCCTGGCCGAGGAAACCGCATCCTGGTTATCTGCTAAGTCCCAGGGCCCATCAATATTAATTTCGTATCGAGCCCTCAGGTTTTTGCTTTGAAAAAATATATTGGTTGGTGATTGATAAAATTCAATTCAGAGTTACTATGGAGTTCAAAATAATTTACAAATTCTAGAAATATTGGAAGCAAGATCTCATTTAAAGAAAAGAAGACATTTACAAGATGCCCGGAAACCCGGGAATAACAAAAAAAAAAAAGAGAAGAGAGAGAATCCTAATCTACTCGGGGACCTTGCTCTTTGCTCTGCTTCTCCTCCTCATCTGGGAGAGAGACGGCTGCCCTCTCTAGATCAGGAAAGTCTTCCTGGTCAGCTGGAACTAAGCCTGCCTTCTCGAATTGCTCCACACACTTGTTGAAGCCTTGTTCAAAATAGGGGAAGGATTTATCAGCCAACATCTTCTTGAACTCTGGGGACTTCATAAAATTGATCATTTGTTCCTCCTGGGCAGTCTTCAGGAGGTTCAAAGCGGTCTGAAAATCCTCAGCCCGGACTTCCTCCGCCCTTGCTGCTTTCGCCTCCGCCTGGGCCTTAGCAAGCTCCGCTTGAGCCAAGTCCATTTGCTGTTGCCAGCAGGCCTTCTCCCGAGCCAAGACATGCTCATGAAGCTCATTCAAACGACCCACCTTCTCTTGGAGTTTAGCATGCATCTCCCGAGCCAAGGTAGCCTGAACATTTGCCCCCTTGGCCACTTGAGCCACTCGCTCGTAGGAATGTATGATCATCTGCAAGCCTTGAAAACATAAAAAGGTCAGAGAAGGTAGTATAAACGAATGCAATTTTATGGACTTACGGTGTAGGTCCGGGATACTCCTTCGCAAAGCAACATATTGGGATGCATTCCCTGAAGGTGTACCACCTCGTCAGGGCGCATAAGGCCTCGGATGATTTTGACAAGGTCCGAGCAAATATCCTCCCCAAAGATATAGGGACGACCCAGGGCCTTCCCCCGGAGAGACCGGCAGAAGAACCAGTCATAGGAGGAGACCGGGCAATCTTCTCCATCTCATCCTCTACCACCACCGCTTCCGCAATCGGCCCTGGGTGGCTTTCCTCTTTCGTCGATTTAGAGGAGCCAGATTTTCTTCAGTAGCATGGACGGTGGACTCTTCCCGGGGAAGAGTGGTTTCCTCCTAGGCCTCACCTTCCACCTCAACTCTGCAGTCTTGGATTTCCCGGGCCTCAGATGCCGCCTGGGCTTGGCGTTCTTCCTCCTCTTGAATTTCCGGGCCCTCTTCTCATCCCGGATCTTTTTCTGCTCAGATTTTCTCTTAGCAGCAGCCTCCTGACATCTTGCCCTGATCATATCTTCTTCGGATGCATCGAAAATTGACATTAGATTTAAAAGCATACAAGAGATGAGTAGACCAAGGAAAGTAATTTACCAGTCTGCGACCCAGGTTGATCAAATTCATCAATAATCCGAACCCATGGGTCCTTAGGCCGGGACCCGATCCCATAATGAACCAGATTGCACCCCCCGATCAGTACCGAGGACATGTAGGATTGCTTCTCCAAAGCATCCCAGGCGTGGGTAAAAGGAGGGAGAAACTTGACGTCTCGGGGAAGCTCGGGCTGCGTGGGCATAGAAGACAGAAAGCCCAGGGCACAGGTCGGAAGAGTCGGGAATTGAAGAAAGAAAAATTTTGTCTTCCACCCCTTCAGGGAAGAAGGGATGTCGGTTAAAAACCGGTAATGCATCCGGGCCATGAAATAAAAGACCTCGTCATTAAATCGGCAAGAATAAAAATAATGAAAAATAGAGGAGTTGATCAGAAGGGACTTCATGCGGAACAAAACAAAAGTGGCTGCCATTATCCTAAAAGCATAAGGGTGGGGGTGATTGATGGGAAGATTGAATAACCGAACAAAACTTTCAAAGAAATAGTGAATCGAGAAACGAAGCCCGCTCCTAAGTTGTTCTAGGAAGAAGGTATGAAAACCAGGAGGAGGGGTGTCGGGGTGGTCGTTTGGCCCGGGAATTTGAATTTTATAGGTGGGTGGGATGGAGCCTAGAGACCTAATTTCCTCTATGCTCCCTGGACGAAGTGTAGAGGTCACAGTAGAAAACCACGGGGGTCCTGCTGCTTTATCCTTCCCCTTGACGGAAACCCTTGCAGGCCGGGAAGAAGAAGTTTTGGGTTTTTGGAGGGGTCAGGAGCGGGAGATGGAAATATCTACGGGGATGTGGGCAGATTGATCGGAAGGAGTCAGGGAATTATCTTCTGATCGACCCTTGGCATTTTGGCCAGAAGTAGAGGAGGTAGAGTTTGACATGGCTAAGTAAAGAAGGGAGAAAAGACTTACTAGGAATAAACGAAGATGATGACCGGTAGTCGACGAACGAAAAGATCGTCGGAATAAGATCTGCGCGGTGGAAAAGCTCGAGAGAGGAATTTGGCAGAGCTTCGCTATAATTTGAATTTGCAAATGGTTCTTGGAAAACCGGTCATCTACTATATATAAGGGAAGAAGGTGATCTAAACCGTTGATCTAAAGAAAATCGAACGGACCAGATCAGCCTCAGAAATTGAGCGGCATAATTAGGCAGGATATTTGAAAAGACGCGTGCACAAATCGAGGAGTTGTAATCATTCATCTGCTCGGAATATGAACAGTTCCTGACAGCTTGTCAGAAAGGGATGCGCTGTTCTGACATCGCATTAATTACCCGGGGAAACCAAACTACAAAATCTTGTAAGCCCGGGAGACAAGAGGCCCCGACATTATCTTCTATGCCCGGGAGACATGAGGCCCCGGCATTATCTTCTAAGCCTGAGAGACACGAGGCCCCGGGTGGTATGAGGACCTGGCATTTAATTTTAAGCCCGAGATATTATCTTTTATCGCTTATCCGTCCTTAATTTATACCGATTTGTTTGCAGAAGACATAAAGGAACATAAGATACGATAATTAAGAAATTTTTTATTAAGGAAATGGTCGATGTCGTATTACAGCTATTCTAGAAGTTACATAATCTTGCCATTCAGTTATCCAATCAGTCAATTCCTAAAGGTGAAGATTAGTGAAGGACTCAGCGGTTGAGATCTTGTACAGATGATGCCATTCCTTCCATAGCATTGCATGCAGCAGAGTTTGGTCGGTGGCTAGATCTGCAGTTCGAGCTACTTCAAGCTCCCGCCTATATTTCCTTGCCACTACTCTCTGTGCACGAGTAAGAGCCAAGCCATTTTGGTGCGCGTTATTAATATCCTGGATCTTGTACCAGTAGACATAACCTTTACCCCGATATATTCTTCAACAGTCCTTTTCAAATTCTCCACGTAAGGACGTAGTACAACCGGTATCTGACTGTGAGCACCAATGGAAGAGACTGTGCTGCTACAAGCGCTGGAATCACTTGAGCTTGACATATTAAACTAACACTCACATTTCATTCCCATCGTCTTATTTATAGACAAGTGGCCATTTAATAATGGAGAAGTGGGTAGAGGCTCAAGGCAGTCGAAACGCCTTCCCATTCATTCAGAAGAAGAATCAATCTCAACCGTTGAATGAATATATGAACGATCAGGATGAGCCTTGGAAATGGAGTCGAGTAGACGGAAGGACGTGCACGAATATCGATGTGTTATCATTATCAGGTCCTCGGAATATGAAACAATTTTCGGCGATATAAATGCTAAAGCATACGTCATGATGGCACTCCGTAAACTACCCGAGAACACTAACCGACAAAACATCTTAGCAAGGGAAAAATAAGGCCTGGGCGCTATATTTTTACCCCGGGCGGTGAGAGAGCCTGGCAGTTTATCTTAAAGCCTGGGAATATGAGGTTCCGGCATTCTAGAACCGAGATATGTGAGGACCCGGCAGGTCGGTTTGTCGATTATCCATTATTCATATTCGATTAAGGTCACTCAGTATTGTCGGTTATTCTAAACATCCTATGTATATCAACTGATGATAATTAAAGATGCCAGGGAAATAACAGAGATGTAAAACAAAAATAGCTTTTATTTGATGAAATTCTTGCGGACTACATCATAATATTCCTCCTCTACAAAAGTCATCCACAGGGTCATCCAGCCCTTTATTCTTCCAGTGGATGTCTTGAGGAAGCTATCAGAGTCGGCCATGTCCGTCAGAATCTTCCTTTCTTTGTAGAGCATCAACTCATAAACATAATCATCCTCGAAGAGATCCACTGTCTCGGAAACGTGCAGGCGTTCCCGGTACTCCATCATCTTTACCACCAGTCTCGAAGAATTAGCTTCCTCGGTCTCGTAAAGAAACTTCAATCTCTGAAGCTTTTCCCAGTAGTGGATAATTTTGTGGAAAACTTCATCTTCTATAGCAGCCTTTCGAGTTTCCAAGGCAGACTTCTTGAAGGACGCATACATATCTGGAGACTTCGAACCGCTTGCACCTGCCATTATATTCCTTGAATAATAAGTTTGTTGATGTCTTTGAATAGAGGGTGGGTTACTATATATAGGAGAGGGAAACCAATCCACACCATTGATCCACAATGAATCAAACGGCTCATATTTACATAGGAAATTGCGTAAAGATATTTGAAAAGACACAAAGGTATTTGAAAAGACAGGTCCAGGAATCAAGGTGTCATAATGATTCATTGGGAAAAGAAGAGTCTCTGAAAAATCCTATGGCTTACGTCAGCAATACCCACGTGTCAATATGCTACAGCTATCCCGGAGAAGAACAAGTGGCAAGGCGATTTTCCTGACCGGGCACACAAGACTCATCGGGACAGCGAGTATGTCTCTAGCCCGAATAATTAAGGAGGGAGTAATGATACCTCGGAACGTCCCGGGTCAGGGATGTGCTGATGCGATCATGGTGGGCCAAACTCCAGGAAAGGTGTGGAAGACATGGGAGTGCGTTTGGGAGCCGAAGAAATACCATTCAAGCATTTGTTTTAAGCGGCCGAGAGTACACGGACCAGCACACGGACCTGTACACGGGGTCCGTGCCCTATGTATTTGGCGAAGATAGTGCCTACACGGACCCGTACACGGAGGTAAGCACGGGGTTCGTGTCCCTTGTTTCCGATTGAAGATTATTTACAGTATGTACACGGACCCGGACACTGAGGTCGGCACGGGGTCCGTGTCTAGTGTTTTCTGCGCGATTTTATTTCCTTCTTTAGAGTTTTACTTTGTTAGGAAACTAGATTCTAGTAATCCTTTTTGATATGTAAACATCTTGGACGAAATTTTAACACACAATACACATATTATTTTGAGTTTATCAAACTTGTGAGAATTTTCTCTCAACTTTTCAAGGCTTTCGCTTTGTTAAATCAAATCAAACTTATCAAAGTTTATAACTTTGTGGCGTTTGTCGATCGTTCTTGTGCGGATTGTCGTAGGCATCGTTCTTCGAAGGTTCGTTCTAATTTTCGATTGCTATTCCGTGTTTATTTGTTGCTAGACTTTCGTAGTTTAGAGGTGAATAACACAACAATACTTGATTCAAAAGATCGGGAAAACATACGAATCTTATTATCGTAATTGAATAGAGGGTGCGCTTTATTTTTAATCGTGTTTGCTATTTATTCGTGTTGAGATTCACATCATTTGGTATCAGAGCTTTAGGTTTATTGAATTCAAGTAAGTATCTTGTTATTAAATTTCAGATCTGTGATATTCTTTAATTCCGCTTTCAGATCTGTTGTTCTATCGTCTTCGTAAAAAAAAAAAAATTCGTGAATCTGTGATTCTCGAAATTTGTTGGTGTTTTTTTTTTGGGATGTTCGAGTAGTATTAAAAAAAAAAAAGAGTACAAAAATTCCGAAAATTCACCATTATTTCTTTTTGATATATTGTTCTATTCCCTTTAGAGAGTCATATTCAATTGTCTCTCACAGTCAAAAAAAAAATATTCTCTATATTCGAATTTCTTGCCTACACAGTCCAAGTGAGTCGGTCGCATTTGTTCACAAGTTTGAACCTTGATTGTTTGATATACCCAGAATACAAAGCTTGAGCACTTCCAAGAGAGCTCTCAAAATTTGAGTGATACACTTGAGTGCAAATGACTTTTCTTTGGAGTGAACGGTGAGTATTTGTTGTGAGCAAACAAAATTGTGAGAAAAGACGAGTGAATTTCTTTGGAGTGACCGTGAGCATTTGGGTGAGGATTATTTTATTTCTACTAACCTTTTCTTGCAGGTACAAATTGACATTAAATGGAGAGGGAGGTAGGAGATAGTTCGAATTCGGGGTTGTCCAAGGCCCAACTAGATGCGTTGTTTGGGGATTTTAGTAGGGTGATGACGACCCAAATGGAGTCGTTGCATGAGAGGTTGGGTAAACTTGAGGTTAGTGTTAGTGGGGGTAAACCTAAGCCTAAGGATTTGGGTAGAGATGATGAGGAGTATGATTTGGGAGGAGGCGATGAGAGTCAAAATGAGAATTGTGGTAGGAATGGAGGAGATAGAGGATTTGGGAGAGGAAGAAGAGAAGCCATGCGGGGTAGGTATGAGGAGACTAGGGAAGATGGTCACATGGGTAGCATTAAGATGAAAATTCCATCGTTCCATGGGAAATCTGACCCGGAGGCATACCTAGAGTGGGAAAAGAGGGTAGAGTTCGTATTTGAATGTCACCACTACTCCGAACAAAAGAAGGTGAGGTTGGCGGTGGTTGAATTCTTAGACTATGCTCTCATTTGGTGGGATCAATTAGTGACCACTAAAAGGAAGTATAATGAGAGACCCATTGAGTCTTGGGATGAGATGAAGAGGGTAATGAGGAAGAGGTTTGTGCCTAACTACTATTATAGGGAGATGTTTAAGAGGTTACAAACTTTGAGGCAATGGTTGAAGAGTGTTGAGGACTACTATAAGGAGATGGAAGTAGTCATGATTAGGACCAATGTTGAGGAAGATAATGAAGCAACTATGGCTCGTTTCCTTTGTGGTTTGAACAGGGAGATCCAAGATCAAGTGGAGCTTCGGCACTACATAGATTTAGACGAGATGGTGCAAATGGCCATAAAGGTGGAGCAACAACTCAAAAGGCGTGGAGTTGGCCGCGCCAATCAAAGTGGGAGCTCGTCAACTTCTTGGCGACCAAACGGGGCAAAACTTGATGAAAGTAAAGAGGTGACCAAACCCAAGATGGAGGCCAAGCACGAAACACCTAAACAAGGAGTCCAAGGTAAATCTGAAACTCCTTCTAATCGTTCTAGGGATACTAAATGCTTTAGATGTCAAGGGTTGGGTCATATTGCTAGTGAATGTCCTAATAAGAGGGTGATGGTTTTGAATGCTTATGATGAGTATGAGTCCCAAAGCGAGGGTAGTGATGATGATATGCCTGCATTGGAGGATCCCGATGAGGGATATGAGGCGGTTGTAGGAGAGTCATTGGTGACTAGGCGTATCATGATTGGCCAGGTCAAGGAGGAGGAGACCAATCAAAGGGGGAACTTGTTCCATACTAGGTGCTTTGTGAACGAAAGGGTTTGCAACGTTATTATAGATGGGGGAAGTTGCACCAACGTAGCTAGTTGTGAGATGGTGGAGAAGTTGAGTTTGCCTACTCTAAAGCACCCTCAACCATATAGACTTCAATGGTTGAATGATTGTGCGGAGGTGAAAGTAAATAGGCAAGTTCTAGTGTCCTTTTCTATTGGGAAGTATGTGGATGAGGTTTTGTGTGACGTGGTGCCTATGCATGCTTGTCATATCTTGTTGGGTAGACCTTGGCAATTCGATAGGAAGGTAACACATGATGGTTTCAAAAATAGGTACTCATTTGTCCTAAACAAAGAACCAATTGTATTACTACCTTTGTCACCAAAACAAATACTTGAAGATCAATTGAAAAAGTAAAAAAGAGATGAGGCCGAAAAAAAGAGTGTCCAAAAGAGTGAGATGACCTTAGAAAAAGAAAAAGAAAAATATATGGTCGAAAGAAAGAGTGAACAAAAGAGTGAGATGACCATCGAAAAGAAAAAAGAGAGAGAAAAAGAGGCCAAAGAAAAAGAAAAGAAAAATATTTTGAAGGCCCAAAGGAGTGAAAAGAGTGAGGTTGAGAGTTGTTTATTATTACATAAACCATTACATGTACCTTTGTACAAAGTGGTTTACCCATATTGTGATGAAGTCGCCGGTTCAATCCCGAGCATTGCTATTTCTTATTTGCAGGATCTTGGATTTATCATGACAAGGAGACAAGTGAGTCTTGTCGAAGGGGGAACCCAAAAGTTTGAGCCTCGAGGATGCAAGTGCAATCACGACGAGGTAAGGTTAGTTGCCACTACAACAACTATGAGGTATGATTTTCTTCTTTACCTTAATTTATTGTTGTTTTGTTTTCAAGAATTATGGGAACAACTTGAAAATGTGATGCTTAGAAGATATGAATGTGATTTAACATTGTTGCCTAAGTGTCATAGAAATGAGAATGGAGGTGTATTGCGTGAGTTAGATTCGAATGTTATTGATTTTGAGTGTTCAAAGATTGTCCAATTGACACTTTGTCATGGCAATGACCTATGTGCATTAGAATTAAATTCATGTGGTGAGTTAAATGAATACATGGATAGTACATTTAAAGTGTTCTATTTGCATGATTTATATTTGATTAGGGAAGGTTTTGAGGGTTGCATGATTGAATATGGCGATCCTTCCATTCATGGTGGATATGTGTTTAAAGGGAGTGAATTTTTCATTTCATATTCATTGCATGAGACAATTCTTATTCCTAGTAAACTATGGGTGTGCACTTGTGTTGAAATTTTTGTGTTGTTAACTAGGTCTAAGAAGGGGAGGAATTTAATCTTCATGATACTTAATGCGATATTAACATTATCATTCTATGTCACTCGTTATTTGATGTTTGAAGTAATTGATGATTACGTGGAGAGGGCAACCAAGGAGTGGAGGTTCCACAGGTCAATGACGCACATGGGGGATAGCACCTACAGAATTGAATTTCGAGGTAAGCATGTTGGTCACATGATCTTTGTTATTACTAACTTGCTTCATTTTTGTGTAGGTAGTAAAGATTTGATGACAAATCCTTTTCAAGAAGGGGAGGATGATGCGATCATGGTGGGCCAAACTCCGAGGAAGGTGTGGAAGACATGGGAGTGCGTTTGGGAGCCGAAGAAATACCATTCAAGCATTTGTTTTAAGCGGCCGAGAGTACACGGACCAGCACACGGACCAGTACACGGGGTCCGTGCCCTATGTATTTGGCGAAGACAGTGCCTACACGGGGTCGTAGGCATCGTTCTTCGAAGGTTCGTTCTAATTTTCGATTGTTATTCCGTGTTTATTTGTTGCTAGACTTTCGTAGTTTAGAGGTGAATAACACAACAATACTTGATTCAAAAGATCGGGAAAACATACGAATCTTATTATCGTAATTGAATAGAGGGTGCGCTTTATTTTTAATCGTGTTTGCTATTTATTCCTGTTGAGATTCACATCATGTGCCCTGGGACTTCCCGGGCCATGGACCATATCCATGGTTAGTGCCCGGGCCAGGATGGGACGCCCTCAGGCCAATAGCATGGCAGAATGGACTAATGACTCGAGCCATTGTACCATCCGGGACACAGTTTCCCCGAGATATGAAATACCCGAGTTCTTCTATAATTAACCTGAGAGGCATTCTGCTCGGTCACCTCGATATGAGTGAAGTATTTAATGTCGCCGATAGATAGAGTGAATAGCCGACCTACCTCTGACACTAATGGAAGTGGTCAATGAATCAAGTATCCTGGATATGATAAGTACGCGATTTGACATGTCAGAACAATAGGGTATAATCAGCCACCATATTATAATTAATGCTCAAACTTGAGAAACGAGGTCATCATTGCATCCTCTACTATAAATACCAGGTTCTTTATTTGCATTTACTATCTATTCAGATATTAATTCACACATTTGATACTCTCATTTACTACACACCAATCACACAGCCGTCACTTGGCTACATTGGTTTTATTGCTTAAGTACCTCACTGAATTAAGCATCGGAGTGGCCACGCAGGCCACCCCTCCGACGCCCATTCACGTGGTTATTCTTCTGTTCACGAGTCTCATAAATTGGACCGAGAAGTTGCGAGATTCAAGCCAGGCATCCAACTCATATTTCCTTCATTTTGATAATTCACCCGGCAGAGTCCCCTACCCGACTCACCATTTCGCCCGGGTTACATCAGTTTTCAACATGGAATCTTTAATTCAAAAATTTAAGAAATGTCAAAGTAGACAACATTATGATAATCAATCCAACTTTCAAACTCACCCTTTCTCTTTAGCGATTTGATCAACGTGCTGCAAGAAAGATTAATTGCGGCTTAAACATTCAAAATCTTAGGTTCCTCAACAAGGATTTCCTTTCTTTTGGCTTTTGGGTTGATTAAGGTAAAACAGAACGGTGGCCAACTTCTTATCTCTCAAACTCCAGACGTCGGTGAAAGTATAACTCAACCTAATTGTTCTATTTTAACCATTGCTCAAGTTCTTCCATCTTTTCTGCCAAGACTGAATTAGACTCAAGAACTCCCAAAGATTCCATTAATCTTTGTGGATGAATTTTTCAGATCTTTATCACAGTTTCAGTTTGATCAATCGAAGATAGACCCTTCTTCTCAAATGCCCCAAGATCAAACCACTTAGTAGGAATGTGTCTATGCGGAGGAAGAATTAAATCTCAAGTCTATGCCAACCACTCCATTCGGCGAACCATTAACGAAACTCAGATTCATGGTTCGCTGTCGCGGTCGCAGAGATCGGAACGGATGCTATCGTTCTAGTTACAATGAATGGTCGCGGAACGGGTATTTTTAAAAAATATTATAAATATATAAAAATTAAAAATTTTGGAAAATATTTAGAAATATGAAAATTAAAATAAATATCATTTAAATAGATTATTTGATGTTAATAAGAAATTAATTTTTTTTTAAAATTTTATTAACAATTTATTGAACACAATTTATATCGTCATTATATTTAAAATATTTCCAACCATATAAAATATGAAATATACTATTTTTGTTCTTGTTGCAGCTACACAAATCCTTTTTGTTACGTGCCGTTCCGCGTGTCCATTTCCGTTCCGCCGTTAAATCCCCGTTTCGGTATATGAAACGCCGATACAAGCCATCAACCTACACACCCTGGAACCTCGTCAAGGTTTCTTGCATTCCGGTTCCGGAACGCCCATTCCGACCGTTCCGTTCCCGTTTCGTCCAACCATGCTCAGATCATTTATCCTGAAAATACGAGTGGCAAGGAAATGTTAGTTCACCGCATAAGCTGATCAGGTCCAATATGGACCAGAATTGATGGAATAAGCGGTTGTTCTGCGGCCCAATCAAGATCAAATAGCTGAAACCTCAACATCACTTAGAGATTGTTCCCATGAATTCCCATCACATCAAAACCAATGAAGACTAACGATTCATTCATCTTCTAGCCATTCGAGTCTTCTGAGCATGTTCAAGCATGGTTCTTCTTCTCAACAAATTCAACAGTCATATCTTTAGGACAATGAACCTGAAGATCCTCTACCTTGTCAATTACTGGATCAGTTGCATACTGTCGCTCAGTAACTAAGTGTTGGATCCTGGGTTTCTCGTGCCCAAACGCAGCGAAAGTTTTAAAATTTTATTAGATCTTGACATTCAAGATGTATTTGGACACTCGTATGGTTCTAATAAAATAAACATACATAGGATGTTTAGTTTTTACCTTTAGTGAACTAATTCACTCGGCTCCAACTATTCCGGTGTTGGCGCATATAGCTCTTGTTGTAAATCCCTTCGAGCTTTCTTCAAATCTCCGAATCAGGTCCACGGCCAGTTTATTTGTTACTCTTATAACTTGCACTAGAAAATTAGAAGATATTTTTCGAAGAGATAGAACACACAAAAAAATCGACTCAATACACAAACCGAATTTTCCTTGCAACTAAGTAGAAAAATCGAGAGCAGCCCTTTTCAATTGGGAAGAGCCGAAACCTTGTTCTTCTTGCCCAAGGAATAATTATTATGAGAGCAACACCTCTTTTTCTTTTTTAAAACTCTCGTATGCCTTTTTGAAAATTAAGAAACAAAATCCTTATCTTAATTTCTAATCCTTAATTTACTTAATTAATTAAATTAATTAAGTTAATTAAAAATTCTAAATTCATGCCTTATCAAAGACAATCTCGATTTTTATGCATATTTCTTTTCAAGAATATGCATTAATTTTATTTGTTTTGTGTGCAAGTTTTTAAATTATGGTATCATGAATATCTCCATATTACATAAATCAATACCATGTTTTATAAAAACTTAATGGGCTATATTTTAACTCAATTAAAATATAATTTGATTGTTAAAGTCCATTTGAACTTTAATAAATTTTCATGATGGGCTTATGCTCTTACAAACCCATGATCCATGCTCCCATTATATTAATCTCATCATAATCCTGATCGACGATCAAATATCATCGAAGTGATAATTTCAACTTGTTTGTTATTATGATGCACACTTTACTTTCGAGATCACCAATGTCTAAATAAGGCAGGTGTACTCCTTTGACTGTCTTAACAGTCATGCTCTCAAAATTTCTATAAGCTTTTATAAACTTTATTTATAAGCTTATCGATTGATCATATCAAACTTATTTCTTACAAATTCAACTCATTGAATTTATTATCCGGGAACAAGTAAACAAGTGCTTGTGTAACCCTTAATGGTTCAGGGATACAGCTAGGCGTGGGTCCACAACTCTTTGTGATTCAGAATAATATTTATTCTTATTCGGGCTTACCCTAGTTAGCCTCATTCTTTTCATCAACACCTTGATCAAGAATGTCAGAATTCATTTCTGATTGCACCCATCAGATCATGGTAAGAGCGTCTAGTAGCATCTGCCCATGATCCCCTAGGTATCACTGATAGTGCTTGCAAGAACCAGTCGATTATGATTAACGTACAGTACGGTCCCTTCTTCTCATATATCCCGATCGAATCTGCAATCATTGATAAATCGAGGGTTATATAGACGGAAAAAGTTGATCGTATAGTGAGACTCATTTATTGTATCCGTTGCATTTGATCGACTTCTTGGACTTAGTGTCTCGTCTTTTTGACTGTCCTTCTGAAGCGTTTTGTCTTCAATGCTCTGATGCAACGTCCATTATTGTCCTTTGATTGGATAATGGTTTTGTACCTTCTCGCACAGCTGGAATCCACATGAAAGAGTTTATCTTCATCTATAACTGAAAGATTCTAACTGATGCTTCGAACTGGTCAGTTTGAACTGATCTTTCAGTTGGGCTGGTGAAATCAGTTGACTCGTCAGTTGAACTGATTTCACACTTGTTCAGTTGGATTGATCAGCTGGGTTTCTTCATCATTTGAACACTCCTTCGGCTGGCCAGGCTTCTGAGGTTTTCCTGCTGAATCACCTATCAACTAGTCAATCAGCTGTATTGCTCAAATGGCGTAGCCAGTTAGACTGATTCATTTTGTGAGATCAGTTGGGTCTTCAGTTTTGCGATGTAAACATCTCGTGAGTGATCCTAGATGTTGCGCAACTAAGGTAGATCATTAGTAACACATTTAACAAGTTTTGTTATCATCAAAATCAAGATTGCGAACTTGAAAAGTTCCAACAATCTCCCCCTTTTTGATGGTTTCAAAACTTCAGCAATTAAGCGCAATATATTCAGTTTTAGAGTTAGTACATTCAAATTTTCGAAAGCTCCCCCTTAAAAACTGAATCAAAGAGATTTTGAACACAAAAGAAAAATCCTCCTTTAAAACTGAGTAGAAAGAAAGGGAGAATTTAAAACCGTATTTATCAGTTGACTAAGAGAGTAACTGGATTTTAATACATATTGTCGGTTAAAAAGAACGCTCCCCCTCAGGAACTGAATAAAAGCCCGTATTTGAGAATTATTTAATTAGTCATTTAATCATTCAAGCATCATAGGCAAGATAACTGAAAATATCTATTCAATCACAAAGAGACATTTCTGAATAATCATGATGTTTTATTTGAATAAACTTCCATATAGTTACATATGAGTACATACATCAGTTGGGAAAGGAAAAACTGCTACAACAATAGAATATTTTAAACAACATTAGATATCAGTTGGCTTCTGTGACAGAACTTGATATACCATCAGCTGGTTGTCTTGACTGCTTGAATTTGCTAGAGAAATGAGTAAAACTGCTTTGAACTTGTTCTCTGTGCTTACCCAACTGGTCGAGCAGACTCTGACTAGGCTCACGTGGAGAACAACTGAGTTTGTAGGTTTGCAACTGATTTCTTGTTCAGTGAGCAATTCAGCTGTTCATCTTGCAGATGTTCCTCAGTCCCCTGCAAGCTGATTAAAAGCTCCGAAGTTAGGAAATTGGAGAAGTGGCCATAACGAAAATTGCAGGAACAATCCTCTCAACTCTTTACCAAGGAACGACATATAAATATTTTCAAATAGTTTTGAAAATTGTATAAAACATTTTCAAATAGCTTTTAACACTATTTTAGAGTAATATTTTATAAAACACAGTTTTCTTCAAATGTTCTTCTTAGAACAACCCGCTCTGATACCAACTGATGGAACGTGTGTGCTAGCACCTTCGAAGAAATTTCACACATAACAATCTTCAATGAGCTTCAATAGCTCGTGTTCTAAGAATATTAACACCGATGAATTAAATCGAGTTTGGTTTTAAACCAAGCGGAAGAAACTCGAAGTAATCCTTCGTAAACAAAGTTGAAATGTTAGAAAATATTTTAACTTGTGTACACTGACTAACAGAAATAACACATACTAGTTTTTGCATTCTTGTATTTCAGTTATGGTAACAACTGAACACACAAACACTCTAACTGATCAAAACAATTTTAAAACGATAGTTAATCAGTTAAATACACTAGATATGTTCATGGATGTTCGGAGACTTCAACTGCTCCTACGTCATCCCTTCTACCTCCACGGATAGGATCCACTAGAAGATTTTGATTCATACAACTACTTGTACAAGCCCACTCAGCTAGGACTTATCCACTGCCTAAACTGAACTCCTAGCTACGACTGCAAACAACAACTTCCAGTCATCACTTCTTTAATGTCTATGTGAGAAAGACTACATACAGAAGTTTAACATCTTTGTGCAAGACTGTTTTGGGTGGTTTTGAGAGTAATTCTGTGTGTGAGAACTGAACAAGAATGTTCTCACACACTTAAGGAAAGTGGCTTCTAAACTAAGCTGATACGACTATGAAGAATTCCCTCTGGGCTTAAGTGCTTCTGAAAGCTGATATCCAACTGAGCGTGCCCGTTTCTCTCTAGTATTGTATATGTGCTTCCCTCCTCTGTTGAGTCTTTACCGATCTTCTCTTTATATAGACGGAAGAAGCTGATCGTACAGTGAGACTCATTTATTGTATCTGTTGCATTTGACTCGACTTCTTGGACTAAGTGACTCGTCTTTTTGACTGTCCTTCTGAAGTGTTTTGTCTTTAATGCTCTGATGCAACGTCCATTATTTTCCTTTGACTGGATAATGGCTTTGTACCTTCTCGCACAGCTGGAATCCACTTGAAAGAGTTTATCTTCATCTATAACTGAAAGATTCTAACTGATGCTTTGAACTGGTCAGTTTGAACTGATCATTCAGTTGGGCTAGTGAAATCAGTTGACTCGTCAGTGGAACTGATTTTAGACTCGTTCAGTTCGACTGATCAGCTGGGTTTCTTCATCAGTTGAACACTCCTTCGGCTGGCCAGGCTTCTAAAGTTTTCCTGCTGAATCACCTATCAACTGGTCAATCAGCTGTACTGCTCAAATGACGTAGCCAGTTAGACTGATTTATTTTGTGAGATCAGTTAGGTCTTCAATTTTGCGATGTAAACATCTCGTGAGTGATCCTAGATGCTGCACAAATAAGGTAGATCATTAGTAACACAATTAACAAGTTTTGTTATCATCAAAATCAAGATTGCAAACTTGAAAAGTTCCAACACGGTGTTTACAAATGAGTTTCAACATCGAATTACGATTCATTTGTATTAAAGTATAATCAATGACTTTATCTATGCTGATGGCATGAGTATACATATAAAGTAGAACGAAGCCATTAAAAGTTAAATTATATTAAAATAAAGATTGTTTATTTCACTTGAGTCAATAAATTCTCTAGCCAACCGTTGGCTTGTAGGGAATCTACTCTAACAATCTCCCACTTGCCATAGAGCCAACTACCCTTAACTTTAATCTTATTGCTTCGCGATGCTTCTGAAAAAATGGTCCTAGGCAAGGGCTGTGTAAGTGTGATGGGATCGGTTAGGAGAGTAATAGTTGAGCTACAATAGCTCGGTTCTTGAAATATTGAACACCGATGAATTAAATCGAGTTTGGTGTTCAAACCAAGCGGAAAATACTCGAAATAATCCTTCGTAGAAACCGATTAAATATTTTGTAAACCATTTAAAATATATGCAAGTTGAATGAGTAAAAATATTTTAGTTGAAGCATTTTATCAAATACTTGGTATGCAATATTTTGTATTTGAAGAACACATAAAATGCTTCAACAATGCATTCTTAAAACAATTGAAATGATAAGTAAATGCAATAAATAAATAGACACGAATTTGTTTATGGATGTTCGGAGATTTCAAACACTACTACGTCACCCCTTCTTCCCCTTGGGAAGGATCCACTAGAAGACTTTGATTTGTACAACTCTTTGTACAAACCCATTCAGCTAGGACTTATCCACCGCCTAAACTGAACTCCTAGCCCTCAAGATTGTAGGTAGCACCTCACAATCAGCATATTGTTTAATGTCTCATATGCAAAGACTACATGCATAAGTTTCTTGTCTTTGTGCAAGACTCACTCAACTAAACTTTGAAGTTCAACTCTCTTGTATATGTGTGAGTGATTGTGTGTGAAGAATTTATCATTTAAAGTGTACATCTCAAATGTATCCTCACACAAGGGCTTGTGCTCTCAACTAGCTGATTTCTTCATGCTAACTGCCCATGCTTTGAATCCACTTCAAAAGCTCTTGTTTGATCTTCAAGATGTTGTATATAAGCCCCAACAATGATATATACGTTAGACACAAGAATATGACCGTTTGGAAAGTTTCTATACTATTTCTGAAATTGCAACGGTCAAATTCAACTTGCTGGGCATTTTCCCGACTGGTCAACTCAACTGGTCGTTCAGCTCAACTGATCAGCAGCTGGTTAAGTTCAGTTCAGTTGTTCAGCTGCTGGTTCAGTTCAGTTCAACTGGTTCAGTTGGTCTTGTTCAGTTCAACTAGTTCAGTTCAGTTTCAGCTGGTGTGCTGAAATCAGCCTAGTTGATTTCAGTTTGTGCAGAACCAGTAACTTCATCGTCATTTATCAGCATCTTAAGCTTCGATTCAGACTTTGACTTCTGAAGATGATTTGTAGATCATCGGCTTATCTTTCCAACGCATACTGGATCGCTTCATTTCGATAACCAAGCTGAGAGATATGACCAAAATACCGCAGCTGCTCAAACCCAACTGATTGCTATTTTTGTGTGATCTGTTCGGTAATTGAGCGATCAGTTAGTCCATGCTAACTTCCGATTTTGCCCAACCGACATGAAATGCGACTTGTTTCAAATTGCTTTTTCTAATCAGTTCAATTGGCGGATTATCATTGGATCATCCAGTTGAAAGACATCATCAAAACACCGAAACTTGCCAGAAATTCAGTTTGTGCAGAATTCAGTTGCAGCTTGCTTTTTGTATTTGCAACTTCACACTTGAGTAAATATGTTAGAAACACAATAACAAGTTTTGTTAACATCAAAATCAAGATTGCAAACATGAAATGTTCCAACAAAGTGGATCAACAACATTATCTGCAGAGGGGACTCTTTCGACTGATATGTCTTCTCTTCCCACAATCTCCCTTATGATGTGGAACTTACTCAGTATATGTTTGGATCGCTGATGAGACCTTGGTTCCTTTGCTTGCGCAATGGCACCATTGTTGTCGCAGTATGACGGGACTGGATCAACTCCATTAGGAATAACACCCAACTCATGGACAAAATTCCTCTTCCAAACTGCCTCTTTGGCTGCATCAGATGCAACAATGTATTCAGCTTTAGTGATGGAATCCGCAACGGTGTCTTGCTTGTAACCTTTCCAAGAGACAGCCGCACCATATAGCATGAATACAAAACCAGAGGTCGATTTCGAATCATCTATGTCACATTAGAAGCTAGAATCAGTGTAGCCTTGCATTTTCAATTCTCCACCCCCCATAGACCATGAACAAGTTCTTAGTCCTTCTCAAGTACTTAAGAATATCTTTCACGGCTTTCCAATACATTGGACCAGGATTCGCCTGATATCTGCTTGTAACACTCAGAGCGTAAGCAACATCAAGACGTGTCGATATCATACCATACATGATACTACCAATAGCTGACGCATATGGAATACGTGTTATCATCTCTATCTCTTCATCAGTTTTGTTACACATAGCTTTAGATAGAGTAATACCATGACACATTGGTAAGTATCCTCTCTTGGACTCTTCCATAGAGAATCGCTTCAGAATGGTATCGATATAAGTGTCTTGGGTTAGTCCTAACATCCTTTTTGATCTATTCTATAGATTTGTATTCCCAATACGTAGGATGCTTCACCTATGCCTTTCATGGAGAGTAAGCCTTTCATGGAGAATTTACTGGCTAACCGTACTTTAGTTGATTGTAGTAATCCTACATCATTCCCAATGAGCAGGATATTATCAACATAAAGTACTAGGAATGTAACTGCACTCCCACTAACTTTCTTGTAGACGCATGGTTCATCAGGATTATTAGCAAAACCAAACTCTTTGATTGTGCTATCAAATCTGAGGTTCCAACTCCTTGACGCCTGCTTAAGACCATATATTGATCTACGAAGTTTGCATACCATATGCTCACTTCCTACTGATGTGTATTCCTCAGGTTGAGACATATAAATTTCTTCTTTGATGTCTCCATTGAGGAATGCAGTCTTTACATCCATTTTTCATATCTCATAGTCATACCATGCTGCTATAGCTAATAATATTCTAATGGACTTAAACATATCAACAAGTTAAAAAGTTTCTGAAACGTCTACTATTCGTTTTCTTAAAACGCTAAATTTTTTTCCACTAAACTCGGCCTACTCTCTCAAGTACATAAAAATGTTTTATTAAAATATTTTGCACTATTTTAAAATAATAAATCGACGAACTAGTACTTGAAAATCGATGGAAATAGTTTAGCATAAAAGCATCAATTGTCTAACCAACCTAAAAGCAATAAAGCTGAAAAGTATCGTCCTCTCAAAAATCCCTTCAAAGCAAAAATAAAAAGTCTTAAAATCTTTAACTTAAATCATAAACTTAAAATCATGAGTGCGGAAGAATAGAAGCGCTGGTTCTCGGGTTATGTGCACCTTCAGTCCAGTCAGATTAGGCATCAAAGCCTCTTTCAACATTATTATCATACCCACCTGCATTAAATCACACCTAGTGAGTCTAAAGACTCAACACGTCATATTCTTGATAACAAATAATACGTATAAAACCACAAGCAACAGTGAAAAATACTTATACGTAAAAATACTATTTTCATGACATGCATAACCTTCCAGCATAAACATTTTCGTAAACATTTTCATATCATCTTCAACATAATCATATACATATTATCATCAACATATACGTATTCTTTTTTCTTTTGTTGAATTCAGATCGTTAATTGTAACTTTCTTGTTTGTCTACGTCTACGTGTTGGGTGATGGATCCATCTACATGTAACCACAGTACTGGGCGGCGGGGACACCAGCGACACTCTCACCCGTCAACTGGGCCTTGGCCTTACGTATTAACATATCATCGTATACATCTACATATCCGTATCCAAGGAAACACGATCGTCGGGCTCTCACTGGGACCATAACCCTCACGAAATTTCCAACATATCATCGTATTAGTCACAATTACTTCACTTCCTTCAACGTTTCATATCTCATCACTTTAAAAAATTAAACATGCGTATAACGTTTTTATTTTAAACCAAGCATGCAACATATCTTTTAAATGTCCATAATTAAACCATAAAATCCATAAACGTTTTAAAAAATAACATTTTAACATATATATAACCATGAGCATTTAAAATAACATTTTAACATTTTAAATCATAAACATTTGAAATAAATCGTTCGTCATAAAAATCCCTAAATATATAAAATTCCATCAACATTTAAATAATCATATAAAACCCCATAAACATCCATAACCATTGAAAATAATCATATTAGCACATAAAACAGCATTTCGGGCACTGCCATGACGTTTACTAATTTTAGGTGTAAAAAGATCGTTTTACCCCTAGACGTAAAATTTCACGTTTTTGACTTATTATTAATTTCATTGAGTCTAACATTTCCCAAATTATTATTTAAGCCTACATGAATTTTTCCATATTTTCATTTAGTCTAAATCAAGGACTTTTAATTTATTATTTAAATGTGACGTATTAATGCATTTTAATCCCGAATTAAAGCAAACCTTAATATAAAATTCCCAAACTTAAAACTTAGACTTTTAATAATTATTTGAGCTTAAACCTAATTTTCCATAATTTTATAAAGCATAAAAGTAGGCGTTTCAATTAACTCCTTAGTTAGCGTTTCATGTGGCGATTAAATCCCGAATAAATCCAAAACTCGTTATTTTGATTCCAAATATTTAACATAGCCTTTTTATTATTTATTCTACCCTTCCATGTCATGAGCCACCCCCATGGACAAATGAATCAATTTTGGTTTAATTAATCTCGTTTTTGACCCTTCGACGAACATACCGAGCCACCTCCTAATTTACCCGAGCCACGCCCGAGCCACCTTGAACCAAAACCTAGCCAACCCATCTAGGCACCCTACTGTGCAAGCCCAGCCCGAAAAACCACCCATGGCCAGCTCGAAACTTGCTGGAACTTGACCCCAAAATCTGTGCTTGTGTATGGGTGAGCCTTCCCTTGGACAATAGGAATCCTTCTCCCTCTAGGAAACTACTAGCTGCTAACCACTCGACCCATACCGACCCTAACCACCCTGGACCACACCCAAACCAAGCCCAGACCAACCCCAAGCTCCCAAAATCGAAGCTCTACCAGCAGCAGCATGAATGGCCGAGAAACCCACCTAGCATGGACTCCATGTTTCTGTTGATAGGACCTAGCCAACCGACCCAGGCCCTGACCCAACCCCTCTAGCACCCTTCTAGGACCCTAAGGACCTAACCTAGCCTAGCCTAGCCCAAGCCCCCTGGCTGTGCCCCTCCTCCCTGCCCAAACTTCTGAAACATGCGCATGATTTCCTTCAAGCTCTTAGGGTAGTGTTCTGAATGGCAAGGACTCCTCCCAGCCCCTGGTTTTCGAGTCCTATCATGGCTAGGACTCTTCCCTTGACCCCTCACGGACCATAGCTAAGCCCTGGCCCCAACCGAACCAAAGCCCAGCCCCCATGCCCTCATAACCGATCCCCTCAAGCACCATGACAGTAACTTGTAACAACTTATATCTTTTATCATGTGTAGTGTTTTGGTGGAGTTTTAAGACTCTAAACTCATGTAAAACATGTCCCTTATCATCCTAATACATGGCAGCACCTTATATACTTGTAAATCATGATTTTTGGAACAAAACCAAGCTTTAAAAATCCACTTTTGATGCATGTACGAATATATATCAAGGTGTTTTATTTTTCATGCAATCATAAATACATAATATGGTGTGATGATGAGTAAAAGGAGAATATAGCATGCCTTTGCGTTATATACGCACGAAAAACCGTTGACGACGAAGAACGGATCGAAACCTTGGCTTGTTCTTGCTTGAACCCTTCGAATTGCTCTTCAAAATTTTGTGTGAAGTGTCGTGTGTGTGGTGTGTCAAGGTGGAGAGAGTTTTCAGAATTTACAATTGTGTGGCCGTGAGGTTGTATGCAAAGTATAGGGTTTTAGGTTTTTATTATATTAAATACACTAATTAAATAGCTAATTAGGCTTTAGGCCTATCAAGCCAATCAAATTAAGCCCATTAGTCTCAATTAGGATTTAATAAAATATTATCAAAGTTTTTGTTTAAATAAATTTGTGAATTTATTAGCCGGGTTGCCAAAAAGCTCGTATTTTTTTAATGAAAAACCAACACTGATAAAAATTTACTGTCCTGGCGTATAAAATCAACTCAAAACTCCTTATTTTCAAAAATATGAAAAACTTCCACCCTTATTTTAAATAATTAAACACAAATTACCAATAAAAACATTTTCTATTTTTCAGCTCTCGGTCTCCGTTCCTCGATCGTCACTTAATTATTCTTTAAAAAAATATAAGTTTTTATGCATGAAGATAATACAATCATATTTAACATATAATCATGAGTGACACATAATTAATTACTCATTTTTCATATTTCCTAGATTTGCATGCAGTTGGATTACGTCGTCTTAATTTTGGACATTAAAGTTTTCTCATAGTCAACACATTGCCTTTGAGTATAACCTTTTGCAACCAGCCTTGCTTTGAAGGTCACTACCTTCCCATCCGCCCAAGCTTTCTTTTGTAGATCCATTTTCATCTTGTGGGAACGATTCCCTCAGGTGAATCCACTAATGTCCAAACTTGGTTTGAATACATAGAGTCCATTCCTGACTGCATGGCCTCAAGCCATTTGGTTGAATCAGTATCAGATATTGCTTCTTTGAAATTCATTGGATCATGGCCTTGTTCATGAAGAAGTGTATATCTTGTAGGTGGTCTAACAACCCTATCAGACCTTCTAAGGGCTTGTACTTCAACTACTGGTTGTTGGGGATTAGGTTCAACTACTATAGTTGAGGGAGTATCTTGAATCTCTTCAAGTTCGATCATCTTGTCTTTTCTGTCTAATATAAATTCTCTTTCCAAAAAGGTGGCATTTCTTGAAACAAACACTTTTGCTTCATTGGGATGGTAGAAATGATATCCAACAGAATTCTTTGGATATCCTACAAAGTAGCACAAAGTGGATCTACTATCCACTTTGTCTCCCACTGTCTGCTTCACGTAAGCAGGACATCTCCAAATTCTCATGTAAGAATATTTGAGAGTTTTTATCATCCATATCTCATATGGTGTTTTATCCACTGCTTTAGTATGGACATTATTCAACAACATTGCAGCAGTTTCAAGCAAAAAGCCCCAAAACAGTGTAGGCAATTCAGTTAATCCCATCATAGATCGAACCATGTCCAACGAGGTTCGCTCACGACGTTCAGAAACACCATTCAATTGTGGTGTTGCTGGTGGAGTACACTGTGAGAGAATCACATTCTCTTTTAGATAACCCAAAAATTCAGCACTCAAGTATTCTCCATCTTGATCAGATCGAAGTGTCTTAATAATTCTTTCTAGCTGTTTTCCTACTTCAGATCTGAATTCTTTGAACCTTTCAAATGCTTCAGATTTGTGTTTCATAAATATGAACATACCCATAACTCAAATGGTCATTAGTAAGGTAATGAAGTAGGAATGCCCAAATATTGTGCTAACACTTAGCGGGCCACAAGCATCTGTGTGGATCAAATCTAGTAGACCATGCGTACGTTCCACGTTTCCATTGAATGGAGTCTTGTCATTTTTCCTTTTAGACAGGATTTACAAGTAGGTAGAGAATTTATGTCTGACAAGTCAAACATGCCTTCTCCCAATAGTTTGTGCATCCTTCTTTGTGAAATATGACATAGTCTATCATGCCATATTTGTGCGGGATTTGGATCATCTAACTTTCTTTTGTTTATTGTTGAAATCATGTTTACTTGGGCATTCACTTATCATTTCCAAAACATTTTTGGCCCAGATAATTTCTTATGTCCATTTTTCTTGCAGTGAAACAAATATGTTTTGACTTATCGGGCTTTGTGGGCCCTTTAAGTGTTCTTCGGAGTTTACCTCTTATTGAGTTTGTTTTTTTTTATGAGGGGAATAACATTTTTTTCCCCTTATCTTGTTGGTCATTTTTCGTTACTAACAAGAAGCCCAACTAGGAAACATAATATTCCTATTTTATGGTAGCTTCATAAGTCATAAGCATGTTGACTAGCTCTTCAAGGCTATCATCAATCTTATTCAAATTGAAGTTCATCATGAACCCATCAAATGAGGAAAAGAATGACAACAAATTGATGTCATGAAGTAACTCGTTAGGAATCACCTATTCCAGGCTCACCACTTTCTCATTAAACCCAATCATATGTACACCACGCTCATGGGCCAGAGCCTCATTTTGTATTTGTGTAGTCATGAGTGTGAGAACCCAGATTTTTTGAAGCAAAGCACCTCAAAAAGCTCGGAAAGTAGCTAAAAAAGAAGCCGAGGCGATCCAAAACCTTGAGAATTGAGGGTACGTCACTTGGAAAAGAAAATCTCAGCTCATAAGCTAAAACCCTCAGCTCAAGGAAGCTCCAAGATTGTCGGGGAGGAAATCCCTAGCTCATGAATTCAATATCCTAGCTCAATGAAGCTCAACCATGCTTGTCCTAAAAGGACCAAAAAGGAAGATAAAGGAGGAACTAAGGGAATGGACAAATTTATTGAGCGAGAATTGTCCATAACCTAAAAGTTTGGACAAACTTATTATGAAAGAAATGACCATTAAGTTAACCAAGAAAGGAAGCTAAAAGTTTGGACAAATTTATGATGCAAGAAAAGTCCGTTTAGAAAACCTAGATGACCTTTGATGCTTGGAATAGCCTTGACCACATTGATGGCACTTCTTGGGGCTCAAGATTTCGGCCATGAGGTGTTGAAAAGCCATATTTTCAGCCTATAAATACCACCCCTCATGCTGAATAAAGGCACAAAAAAATTCTTCCAAACACACTCCAAGTTTCGGCCATAGCAAGGAAATGAAGGAAGGCAAATCGCTGCTATTGTGTTCATCATCTAGGCATGTCCAAGTGCTACATAATCAACTCAAGATGTTGTCCAAAGGCTCGCCAAATTGTTGTCCGAAAATCCGACCAAGTGTCGTCCAAGGCTTGTCCAAAATACGGTTCGCGTTTGGTCGAGATCCGTTCAAGTTCAAGAGAGTTTCGAATCAACCAATGAACAAAAGTAAGTGGGCTTTTGTTATGTACTTCTTTTGTATTTTTAAACCTTGATATAAATAATGTGACATGCATGAATGTGTGTCTTCTTTTCGAAAACCAAGATGCCTATCTGTTTAAAATTTCGATCGATTATATGTTTCTTTCATGCTTCGAATTTCTTTGATTCCTCTGTGTCTGTTGAAAGCTCTGAAATCTGAAACTTCTGATAAGTTATGTCTGATAAGTTCTGTCTGTTAATTCTGAAATCTTGGTTACACTGTTACGATTCAATTTGAAATGGGACGAGAATTGTGATTCTGTATGGCCCCCAATGGTGGGTATAAAACCATTTCTGTTTGGCCCCCAATGGTTGGTATAAAACCTGATGCAAACATGGTTGATCAAATACCAAAGAAAGCATGGGAGTTGTTGGAGTTGTCCGAAGGACCTATAACAAGGGGACGAAGTAAGAAGTTTAAAGATGCACTTCAAGGACTCATGATGAGCTATCAAGGAAGTCCTACAAGCTGGATGTCTAAATTAGAGGAGGTTGGGAATCATAGGAATAATATTGGAGGTTTTTGGACTGTTATTCAAGTGCAATTGCCGAATGTGCAGCGCACCCGCGCCAATTCAGGGACCGCACCCGCGGTTCATAATAGTCAAATTTAAGAGAATATTGCCGAAGCTATACCGCACCCGCGGTCATAAAGTGACCGCACCCATGGAAGACGAGCGCACATGCGCTCTTAAAATGACTGCACCCGTGGTCCTTTATAGCCGATATTTGCCGAAGCCACACCTCACTCGCGGTCCAGTCTGCAGCGCACCCGCGGTCTATTATCAACTTCCGTGTAAAATTTACTTGTTATCTTAATTAAGCCTTTTTACACTAAATTTTCATACTTTATTGAATATATATTCAGTGTATCAGACCATGAACGAATTATTATGAATGATATATATAAAATTTCTTGAGATTTCTCTCAAATTTACAAGGCAAAAGCTTTGTGTTCAAAAAATAAAAAATCAAACTTATCAAAGATTACATCTTTGTCGCGTTTGTCGATTGTTCTTCGCTCGAATTGTCAAAACAAGTTATTTGAAGGTTCGTTTGAAATTCAATTGTTTTATCGTTGATATTTGTTGCTAAGTTGTAATCGCTTAGAGGTGAATATCACAAAATCGTTACTTGTTTCAAAAGATCGGGACAACATAATCGTTCTTTGTTTGTTATTGAATTGAGGGTGCGATTTCGATATTCGTGCTTGCCTTTCACTCGTACGAGGATTCGTATATTTGGTATCAGAGCTTCTGGTTCTGTTTGATTCAAGTAAGTTATCATTTTCAGATCTGTTTAAAAATTCGTTAGATCTGTATTATACTTTTGTTTCTATTGTCATATCTATCAAAAACAAAAACAAAAATTCGTTCTGTTTCATTTTTGTGTTATCCTTTGTTCTATTTTAAGATCTGCATTATTTCTATCATCCTTTGTTATTTGATAATCCAAAATTTTCGAAAAAAATTTGTTCTGTGTTATTCTATCGTTCTTGTTTTTGTGCAATCCAAGTGAGACAGTTGCAAGTGTTCACAAGTTGAATCTTGTTAGTTTGATAAAAAGAAAATATAAAGATTGAGCACACCTTTGAAAGAACTATCAAATTCGAGTGAAAAACATTTGAGTGCAAGTGTTATTTCTTTGGAGTGATCGTGAGAATTTGGGTGAGGAAAATCTTTTATTTCTACTAACATTTTATTGCAGGTACAAAATCTGAAATTAAAATGGAGAGGGAAGTAGGAGAGAGTTCGAACCAGGGGTTGTCTAAGGTTCAAATGGAGGCGTTATTTGGTCATTTTAATAGAATGATGAGGGCCGAGTTGGATCCTTTATATGAGAGGTTGGATAGGCTTGAAGTTAGCACTAGTGAAAATAAATCTAAGCCTAAAGGTTTGGGTACAGTCGAAGAAGAAGAGGATGATTATGAATTGGGAGTAGAAGAGGAGAGTCAAAACGAGAACTGGGGTAGGAGCAGAAGAGGTAGAGGATTTGGTAGGGGAAGAAGAGAAGCCTTACGTGGTAGGTACGATGATGGGAATAATGAAGATAATAACATAGGTAGCATTAAGATGAAAATTCCGTCGTTCCATGGTAAGTCGGATCCAGAGGCTTATTTAGAATGGGAAAAGCGAGTTGAATTCGTGTTTGATTGTCACCATTATTCCGAACAAAAGAAGGTTAGGTTGGCCGTGGCTGAATTTGTTGATTATGCACTTATTTGGTGGGATCAATTAGTGGCCACTAAGAGAAGATGCAATGAGAGGCCTATAGAAACTTGGGCTGAGATGAAAAGCATAATGAGGAAGAAGTTTGTACCAAATCACTACTCTAGAGAAATGTTTAAGAAGTTACAAATTTGAGACAAGGTGTGAAGAGTGTTGAGGACTACTATACAGAATTGGAAGTAGTACTAATTAGAGCAAACATAGATGAGGATAGTGAGGCTACTATGGCTCGTTTTCTGTGTGGTTTGAACAGGGAAATTCAAGACCAAGTGGAACTTAGACATTACTTGGATCTAGATGAAATGGTGCAGATGGCGATAAAAGTGGAGCAACAATTGAAGAGGAGAGGAGTTGGTCGTACCACACAATCTGGTAATACATCAACATCTTGACGTTCCAACGTTGTTAAACGTGAAGAAAGCAAGGTAGTGGTCAAGCCCAAAGTTGACATTTAACAGGAGGCGCCTAAGCAAGGAGTGCAAGGTAAACCTGAAACTCCTATTAATCATTATAGAGATATTAAATGTGTTAGGTGTCAAGGAGTTGGACATATTGCTAGCCAATGTCCCAATAAAAGGGTGATGGTGTTGAATAATTTTGGAGAGTATGAATCTCATAGTGAGGGAGATGATGGAAAGGATGAAGATGAGATGCCTGCATTAAAGGATCCTGATGAGGGATATGAAGCAGTTGTGGGTGAGGCATTATTGACTAGGCATATCATGAGTGCCCAAGTCAAAGAAGAGGAGACGAATCAGCGGGAAAATTTGTTCCATACTAGATGTTTTGTCAGTGGCAAAGTTTGCAACATTATTATAGATGGAGGGAGTTGTACTAGTGTTGTTAGTATTGAAATGGTTGAAAAATTGAGCTTGCCTACTTTAAAACATCCTCAACCATATAGGCTACAGTGGTTGAACGACTGTGCTGAAGTGAAAGTGAACAAACAAGTCTTGGTTGCGTTTTCGATTGGGAAGTATATTGATGAAGTGCTGTGTGATGTGGTGCCAATGCATGCTTGTCATATTTTGTAGGGAGACCATGGCAATATGATAGGCAAGTGACACATGATGGGTTTAGAAATAAATATTCTTTTTTACTCAAGAAAGAACACATTGTTTTACTTCCTTTGTCCCCAAAGCAAGTGTTAGAGGACCAATTGAAAAAAAAAAAAAGAGATGAGGCTGAAAAAAAGAGTGAATTAAAAAGTGATATGGCCTTTGAAAACAAAAATGAAATGGCTAAAAGAAAAAGTGATATAGCCATACAAAAGAAAAATGAGGGAAAAGGAAATGAGAGGAAAGAGGCCAAAAAGAAAACATATATGGCCCAAAAGAGTGAGTTGAAACTAATTTTCGCACACACATGATCCACTTGTGTTGATTCTTTACAAAGAGATTATCTTTAACACAAGTGATATAGCTGGATCCTTTCCGAGCATTGTTGTTTCACTTTTGTAGGACTTTGAAGATGTATTTCCGGAGGAGCTACCTCAAGGATTACCACCATTGAGGGGGATTGAGCACCAAATTGATTTGGTACCCGGAAGTGTATTGCCAAATCGTCCAGCCTATAGGAGCAATCCATAGGAGACCAAGGAGCTTCAACTGCAGGTAAGTGAGTTATTAGATAGGGGTTTCGTGCGTGAGTCCATGTCTCCTTATGCTGTACCTGTTTTATTAGTTCCTAAGAAAGATGACTCATGGCGTATGTGTGTAGATTGTAGGGCAATCAATAATATAACCATCAAGTATAGGCATCCCATACCTAGACTAGATGATATGTTAGAAGAATTGCATGGTGCTTGTATTTTTAGCAAGATTGACTTGAAAAGTGGTTATTACAAAATTAGAATGAGGGAAGGTGATGAGTAGAAAACGGCTTTTAAAACCAAGTAGGGGTTATATGAGTGGATGGTCATGCCTTTTGGTTTAACTAACGCTCCTAGCACCTTTATGAGGTTAATGAACCATGTCTTGCGTGCATACATAGGAAAATTTGTTGTTGTTTACTTTGATGATATCCTAGTATATAGCAAAGACTTGGATGAGCATGTTAATCACTTGAGACTTGTGCTAATCACACTAAGGGCTGAAAATTTATATGCTAATTTAAAGAAATGTGATTTTTGTACAAGAAAACTTGTCTTCCTTGGTTTTGTGGTAAGTTCGCAGGGGATACAAGTGGATGAGGACAAGGTAAGTGCTATTCGAGATTGGCCAACGCCTGCTTCTGTTGGTCAAGTTCGAAGCTTTCATGGTCTTGCAAGCTTCTACAGGAGGCTTGTAAAAGATTTTAGCACACTGGCGGCACCGATGATGGCAGGTGATTACGAAGAACGTTCCATTCCATTGGGGCGAGGAGCAAGAGAAGTCTTTTAATATTATTAAACAAAAATTAATTAATGCGCCTTTACTTGTTTTTACTGATTTTTCTAATACTTTTGAAATTGAATGTGATGCTTCAGGTGTAGGTATTGGTGGTGTTTTGATGCAAGGAGGACAACCAGTAGCGTACTTTAGTGAGAAACTCAATGGAGCAGCGCTGAACTATCCAACGTTTGACAAGGAATTGTACGCGATTGTGAGGACTTTGGAGGTGTGGCAACACTACTTAAGGCCTAAAGAATTTGTGATTCACACGGATCATGAGTCTCTTAAGCACCTTAAGGGGCAGCAGAAGTTGAACAAGCGGCATGCCAAGTGGGTGGAATTCATAGGTACATTTTCCTACATCATCAAGTACAAACAAGGTAAGGAAAATATGGTGGCTGACGCACTATCACGGAGGTATGTATTAATCTCTACTTTGGAGTCTAAAGTTTTGGGGTTTGAGCATGTGAAGGAATTATATGTGCTAGATGAGGATTTAAGAATGTATTTGAAACATGTATGCATGGTTCACATGACAAATTTTATTTGCATCATGGTTTCTTGTTTAAAGAAGATAGGTTGTGCGTCCCTAGATCTTCGTGAATTACTTGTTAGGGAGGCACATGGGGGTGGCTTAATGGGGCATTTTGGTGTGGCTAAAACTTTAAGTGCATTGCATGAACATTTCTATTGGCCACACATGAAACGTGACGTTGAGTGTGTTTTTGATAAGTGCATTACTTGTAGACAAGCTAAATCTAAAACACAACCACATGGCTTGTATACACCACTTCCCGTCCCTAGTGAACCTTGGGTTGATATTTCTATGGACTTTGTTTTGGGGTTGCCTAGGACAAAGAAGGGGAGGGATTCTATATTTGTTGTTGTGGATAGATTTTCTAAGATGGCTCATTTTATTGCTTGTCACAAAACTGATGATGCATCTCACATTGCGGATTTATTCTTTAGAGAAGTCGTTAAATTGCATGGCATGCCTAGGACTATTGTTTAGGACCGTGATGTTAAATTCTTGAGTTATTTTTGGAAAACGTTATGGGCTAAACTTGGCACAAAGTTGTTGTTTTCTACTACATGTCATCCTCAAACGGATGGGCAAACTGAAGTTGTCAATAGAACTTTAGGAACACTTTTGCGTGCTATTCTTAAAAAGAACTTAAAGAATTGGGAAGATTGTTTTCCATTTGTTGAGTTTGCGTATAATCGATGCATGCATTCTACTACGAATTATTCACCATTTGAGATTGTTTATGGTTTTAATCCTTTAAATCCTTTGGATTTGATGTCTTCGCCTGTGAGTGAAAGGTTGAACATGGATGGGAAGAAGAAAGCTGAATTCGTTAGAAGTTTGCATGAGAAGGTCAAGAATAACATCGAGAAGAAGAATTTACAATACACGAAGCAAGCCAACAAGGGAAAGAAGAAGGTGATATTTGAGAAGGGAGATTGGGTGTGGTTACAGTTAAGGAAGGAAAGATTTCCAGAGAAGCGACGTTCAAAGCTTTTACCTAGGGGTGATGGACCATTTCAAGTTGAAAGGATCAACGACAATGCATATAAACTTGATCTTCCAGGTGAGTATAATGTCAGTTCTACTTTTAATGTTAGTGATCTTTTGTTGTTTGATGTAGGAGATGACCATGATTTGAGGACAAATCCTTTTCAAGAAGGGGAGGATGATGCAAACATTGTTGATCAAGTACCAAAGAAAGCATGAGAGTCGTTGGAGTTGTCCGAAGGACCTATAACAAGGGGACGAAGTAAGAAGTTTAAAGATGCACTTCAAGGACTTATGATGAGCTATCAAGGAAGTCCTACAAGCTGGATGTCTAAATTAGAGGAGGTTGGGAATCATAGGAATAATATTGGAGGTTTTTGGACTGTTATTCAAGTGCAATTGCCGAATGTGCAGCGCACCCGCGCCAATTCAGGGACCGCACCCTGCGGTTCATAATAATCAAATTTAAGAGAATATTGCCGAAGCTATACCGCACCCCGCGGTCATAAAGTGACCGCACCCACGGAAGACGAGCGCACCCGCGCTCTTAAAAGGACCGCACCCGCGGTCCTTTATAGCCGATATTCGTCGAAGCCACACCGCACTCGCGGTCCAGTCTGCAGCGCACCCGCGGTCTATTGTCAACTTCCGTGTCAAATTTTCTTGATATCTTAATTAAGCCTTTTTACACTACTTTTTCATACGTTTATTGAATATATATTCAATGTATCAGACCATGAACGAATTATTATGAATGATATATAAAATTTCTTGAGATTTCTCTCAAATTTACAAGGCAAAAGCTTTGTGTTCAAAAAATCAAAAATCAAACTTATCAAAGATTACATCTTTGTGGCATTTGTCGATTTTTCTTCGCTCGAATTGTCAAAACAAGTTCTTTGAAGGTTCGTTTGAAATTCAATTGTTTTATCGTTGATAGTTGTTGCTAAGTTATAATCGCTTAGAGGTGAATATCACAAAATCGTTACTTGTTTCAAAAGATCGGGACAACATAATCGTTCCTTGTTTGTTATTGAATTGAGGGTGCGATTTCGATATTCGTGCTTGCCTTTCATTTGTACGAGGATTCGTATCAAAACCATTTCTGTCTGGCCCCCAATGGTGTGTATAAAACCATTTCTGTGTGGCCCCCAATGGTGGGTAGAAAACCATTTCTGTCTGGCCCCCAATGGTGGGTGTAAAACCATTTCCGTTTGGCCCCCAATGGTGGGTATAAAACCATTTTTGGCCTCACCCCTTAGAGGAGTAACATATTTGGGACAATTTGACCATGGAAATGAGATGAGTAACAGTGTTCTGTTTGTTCTGATATGATATGTTTCTGAACTGTTCTGAGAAGTCTGTTTCGTTCTGAAATATCGGTCTCATGTTCGTCTCTGTTATGATAAGTTAAGTAGTAAGATTTGAAAGATTGTTAAAGAATTGTTTTAGAGACTTATGTACTATATGTATCTTTGGAAATTGATCGATACCCCACTTGCTGAGTGTTTTCCCAAAACACTCACCACTTACAAATTTCAGATAAAAATGAGGAGCAACTGAATGAGGAAGAGCAAGATGCTTTCTGGGGCTGGTGATCGATGATCAAGAGCAAGAATCAAGTTATCCCTTTTGTTTAGTTTTCCCCATTTCGCAACTCTGATGTATTTTTTTCATTTTCATTGTAAGACAATATTTTATTTATGAAAAGGACTAGTTAATTTGATACGAGGCCTTATTGTTTTCAATTTAATTGTTAAACAATGCCGGATGTCACAATCGCTCGGTTTCGGGACGTGACATTTAAGTGGTATCAGAGCCACCAGGTTCATAATCCTGCTGGGATTTTGATAGACAAAATTTGACAAAGTCAATTTTTGGCAAAAGCATAGTGGATTCCTATTTAAAGTAAACTCACCCATCGGATTCATTCTCGTCTTATGTCGACGTCATTTCCTTCGAAATTCAAAGTCTAGCTCCTTCAATCATTCTAAAATTTCTATTATAGAAAGATACACGAAAACTTTGTTTCAATCCAAATTTTGTACCTTTCTATCCTTTACCTTGATACCATTCTGAAATTTTACATCAATTTATGGTCTTGTACTCGTGCTCAAGCCGCACTTCGCATGCGTCAACTTACTAGAGGAAAACAAGATAAACAAGAACTCACGAAGATTAAGAATCTGATTCAAACTGATATACAGCATCTCAGCCATCACCTGGATTGAGCAAAGAGCCAGCTCGCCCAAACACTACGTAACCGATCTCACTGTGGTACGACTAGTTTCCCCTAATCGAAAGTTGATAGTAAGGATTGAAACTGAGAAGAATCTTGCTAACCGCTCTCGTCATCAACATGAAGACCTTTCTAGCAAGCAAGAATGTTATATCGCCAATCTTCATGGCGCAATGGATAGACTGCGTACCTTGTCGTGGAAAACGTGGAAGAAAAAGAAGAAGCACTTATGGATGTAGTGGCAAAAAAAAAACAGTAATGTTGAGAGATGATAAGGTAGGCTAGATTGGTATTATGGTTATATGATATGAAAAGAAAGAAGTGTAATATTTCTTTGGGAGTTTACAAAAATAAATTGATTATATTTTTGGAATGTACCTATCAGATATAAGTTGAATATATTTTTGGGAATTTACCTATCGAAGATAAGCTTCCGACTTAAGATGAAATGTTTGATTCAGGGATAATAAATTATTTATGAAAATATGACATAAGAATTATATAAGTTTTGATATTCAGACGTAGAAGTTGATTTTTGTGTCAATAATTAACGGGTATGGACATAATTTGGGATGTTAAGCAATAAATTTAAATATGTAGGATTTTTGAATATTTAATGATGATAAGAAACAATAACTTAAGAAATTAAGGTCATTACCTGAGGTAAATAAAGAGAGTTATGAGATATTGGTGGACATCGAGGAAAGTGTAACATGTAATATAAGTTATGACTCTTCTTATAGTACAAAAAAAATAGGGGAAGATTTGAGGAGAAAGATATCCAACGAAACTTGTTTGTGTTAAAGCATGCTAGGCTCATAGTCTTGATTAAAATAAGATTTAGTAAAAAAAGAATTGTTTGAGGAATTAGTTTCTTCCGTACAAGGTTGAAAGAAATTTTAACTAAGTTATTGGGACTTAAGTCAATAGGCTGAAAAGGAGTTATGTTCTAAGATTCTATATTGGTTTTAAGTTTTGAGATATTAATCGTGAAAATTTTAAGATAAAATAAAATAAGTATGGATATGCATATATTCAGTACTGATTTTATTCGGGTTTGAGAATTGATTGGTTGGACAAGAATCATGCCATGGTAGATTGTCGAGGTAAGAATGCCAAACTCCGATACAAGAATAAATCGTATTTCACTGGCAAGGATAAAGAACATAAATATTTCCTTTCTGCATCTCAGACTTAGAAAGCCATGGAGTATGGCGAAGAAGTCTAACTAGCAATAATGAGAGAAGCAAAAGAAAGAATTAAGCTCAAGATATAAAATATTCTTGTGGTAGCGAGCTCCGGAAAGGTTATTTTGAATTATTTCAGACTGTGAAGTAGAACTCGAGAGTAACTTGATAGCTCGTGCTACACTAAAATCTAAGGAACCCTAGCAAATGGCTTCAGTTGAACTCAAGAAGCTAAAAGATCAATTCCAATATTTGTTAGTCAAAAACAAATAAAAATAAGTGCCTCTCCTTGGGGAGCTTCAGTCTTATTGACACAAAAGAATGGTGAAAGCACAAGATAGTGTGTTGATCTACAAAGAACTAAATAGGATAAATAACAAATGTCATCTTTCAAGAATAGATGGCCTTTTCAGTCAGTTAAAAGGAGCTAAGATCTTTTCAAAACTTTATCTAAGGTCAGACTACCACAATTGAAGGCCAAGGCCGAGAATATTTCCTAAAACAACCTTAAAAAGAAAAGGTTTTGGAGATTATGAGTTCATAATAATTCCTTCTGACCAATGCTTCAGCAACATTCATAGAACTCATGAACAGAGTGTTGAAGAAAATTCCTCGACAAGTTTGTGTTAGCATTTATTGATGACATTCTTGCATATTCAACCAGTGAGTAAGACCGCAAGGAAGATCTTCGTCTTGCTCTACCAAAGCTCAGAGGAAAATAACTAAATACTAAATTTAAGAGATGTGATTTTTTATTTAAAAAAATGTCACATTATTCGGTCATATATTCTCTGAAATGGGCATATCAGTGGATCACCAATAAGGTGGAGGCAATCATTGACTGGCCTTGATCGAATACTGGAATAGAAATTTGAAGTTTTTGGGATTAGTTGGCTATTAAGAAAATGTGTTGAAGGATTTTCTTCGGCTCACCAAGTTCACTCAGAAGAACTCTAAATTCAATTAGAGGGAAGAATGTGAGAAGAGCTTTTAGATCTTGAAAAAGAAACTCGTTTCTACGCTAGTATTAGTACTTCCCAAGAAGGCAAGAATTTCACAATTTACAATGATGCATTAAAAGAGGATTGTGATGTGTTCTCATTCAAGAGGGCAAAGTAATTGCCTATGGATCGATGAAATTAAAACCATGTGAGCAAAATTATCCAACACATGAGAGTGAATTAGCCACAATTATATTTGAGACAATGATCCAGAGAATCAATTTCTTTGGTGTAAAATGTGTGAAATTTATCGATCATCAAAGCCTCAAATACTGTTCATACAAAAGGAATTAAACATGAGGCAAAGACGGTGGATCGAACTATTGAAAATATTTTAGGGCGTGTGCCATGGACCTCGGAGGAATTAAAGAAACACTCCCCTTGATTGAATTTTCCGATAGCAATAATTATCATGGAAGTATCGAAATCAGAGAGAAAGCTATCATGATACTTGAATTGTTGATAAAGTAGCTATTATCAAGGAAAAACGCAAGGCAGATCATGATCAATAAAAGAGCTGGGCAAATTTAAAGTGAAGACCGCTGGAGTTTGAAAGTGGTGTGAAAGTTTATGTTAAAGTTTCCCCTATGAAAGGAGTGGTTCGATTCAGCAAATCTAGAAAGATACTCCAAGATATGTCGGACCTTTCGAAATACTGAGGAAAATAGGAAACCTAGCTTATTAGCGGGCTTTACCACCAGGCATGTCAAGGATTGACAACGTCTTCCATGTCTCACAGCTAACGAAGTATGTCTCGTATCCAAGTAGCATTCTTGAAGTTGAACCGTTACTAATCAAAGGAAATGTGATCGAGGAAATGAAATATGAAGAAGTCCCTATTCGAGTAATGAACATCAAATACCAAGTGCTGAGATGCCGAAGAATCCCATATGTCAAGATACAATGGTCAAATCATATGGAACGAGAAACAACTTGGGAATTTGAAGAACGTATGCGCACTCGGCATCCTCACCTCTTTAAAGATTTAACTAACTCAAGTTTCGAGGACGAAACTTCCAATAAGGAGGGTGGGATGTGAGAACCCGGATTTTTCGAAGCAAAGCACCTCAAAAAGCTCGGAAAGTAGCTCAAAAAGAAGCTGAGGTGATGCAAAACCTTGAGAATTGAGGGTACGTCATTTGGAAAAGAAACTCTCGGCTCATAAGCTAAAACCCTGAGCTCAAGGAAGCTCCAAGATTGTCGGGGATGAAATCCCTAGCTCATGAATTCAATATCCTAGCTCAATGAAGCTCAACCATTCTTGTCCTAAAAGGACCAAAAAGGAAGATAAAGGAGGAACTAAGGGAATATAAAAATTTATTGAGCAAGAATTGTCCATAAGCTAAAAGTTTGGACAAACTTATTGTGCAAGAAATGACCATTGAGTTAACCAAGGAAGGAACTAAATTAGCTAAAGGTTTGGACAAACTTATTATGAAAGAAATGACCATTAAGTTAACCAAGAAAGGGAGCTAAAAGTTTGGACAAATTTATGATGCAAGAAAAGTCCCTTTAGAAAACCTAGATTAACTTTGATGCTTGGAATAGCCTTGAACACATTGATGGTACTTCTTGGGGCTCAAGATTTCGGCCATGAGGTGTTGAAAAGACATATTTTCAGCCTATAAATACCACCCCTCATGCTGAATAAAGGCACAAAAGAAATCTCCCAAAAACACTCCAAGTTACGGCCATAGCAAGGAAATGAAGGAATGCAAATCGCGGCTATTGTGTTCATCATCTAGGCATGTCCAAGTGCTACATAATCAACTCAAGATGTTTTCCAAAGGCTCGCCAAATTGTTGTCCAAAAATCCGACCAAGTGCCGTCCAAGGCTTGTCCAAAATACGGTTCGCGTTCGGTCGAGATCCGTTCAAGTTCAAGAGAGTTTCGAATCAACCAATGAACAAAAGTAAGTGAGCTTTTGTTATGTACTTCGTTTGTATTTTTAAAACTTGATATAAATAAGGTGACATGCATGAATGTGTGTCTTCTTTTTCGAAAACCATTATGCCTATCTGTTTAAAATTTTGATCGATTATATGTTTCTTTCATGATTCGAATTTCTTTGATTCCGCTGTGTTTGTTGAAAGCTCTGAAATCTGAAAATTCTGATAAGTTCTGTCTGTTAATTCTGAAATCTTTGTTACACTGTTACGATTCAATTTGAAATGGACGAGAATTGTGATTCTGTCTGGCAGCCAATGGTGGGTATAAAACCATTTTTGTTTGGCTCCCAATGGTGGGTATAAAACCATTTCTGTCTGGTCCCCAATGGTGGGTAGAAAACCATTTCCGTTTGGCCCCCAATGGTGGGTATAAAACCATTTCTGGCCTCACCCCTTAGAGGAGTAACATATTGGGGACAATTTGACCATGGAAATGATATGAATAACAGTGTTCTGTTTTTTCTGATATGATCTGTTTTTGAACTGTTCTGAGAAGTCTGTTTCGTTCTGAAATATCGGTCTCATGTTCGTCTCTGTTATGATAAGTTAAGTAGTAAGATTTGAAAGATGGTTAAAGAATTGTTTTAAAGACTTATGTACTATATGTATCTTTGGAAATCGATCGATACCCCTACTTGCTGAGTGTTTTCCCAAAACACTCACCACTTACAAATTTCAGATAAAAATGAGGAGCAACTGAATGAGGAAGAGCAAGATGCTTTCTGGGGCTGGTGATCGATGATCAAGAGCAAGAATCAAGTTATCCCTTTTGTTTAGTTTTCCGCATTTCGCAACTCTGATGTATTTTTTTCATTGTCATTGTAAGACAATATTTTATTTATGAAAAAGACTGGTTAATTTGATACGAGGCTTTATTGTTTTCAATTTAATTGTTAAACAATGCCGGATGTCACAATCGCTCGGTTTCGGGGCGTGACAATGAGCTTTTAAAAGTGATGTGCACCATGCAACTCTTGCATGTGTATTCGAATGTCAGCAGCATTCAACATTTCCTCAAACTGTCTTCACAGTTCACTTGACATAGAAGCGAGAACATTACACTTTAGCTTGCACACTATGGTACCACCATCTTGCATGCATTGTCAGCTCAACAAGACTGGCATTAGTGTGTATGTCATTTTCCCCGAATTTAGAACAATTTTTCCAACTTGTCTTGAAAATTAGATTCGTTTAGCTTGTTAAGAACAAAAATGGATTACGTGACGAAATCAAAAATATACTGATATGGAAACAGAATAATTGTTGCTGATTATTTTAAAATAATTTTAAGATATAAAATATGGATTTTTATTTTATAAATTCCCCTCCCACTATTTTAACAGTTTCACCACAATCTGATGAAAAAAGAGAAATCGTATTTCCTTAATGGGCACGTAGAGTCCAATTAGCCAATTATAATCCCGAATAATATCAGCGAATTATAATTTCTAAAAGGTTGAATCCAATTGCATCCCTGTGCAACCTCTGCGTGTTTTGCCTCACGTTTAATAAGGACCCAATAATATGACGCTGTTTATTTTCGCGTGTCAAACCGAGCCATCAATATTGAATTGTAGTGGACGGTCGCCATGAGTTCCCCCAATAATATGAGCCGAAGTCATGGGAGTTACACTCAATTCACATCTTATGTCCGGTGGAAGTCACAGCTTTCCGGCGTCCAGGCCTCCCTAGTAATATGAGCCAGACATCGTCCGCGGGTAGCGATCAACATGCAACCACGGTTGATGGAAGGCAAAGAAAAATTAAATTCTTTTAATTTTTACTTTTACGGTTTGATATAAATTTTGAATCATATTCAAAATGAGGATGATCGATTGCCAACACTATTAGATCCATGTGCGACATTCATGGATCCAGGTCCAAAACCTAGGAGAATGCAGGGATGCAAATGCAACTATTACAAGAGCTTCCAATATTTTACATTTCTTCATCTCGTTCATCGGGCCCACCTTCTTCCAGTCTTGATCTCCCACTATTTCTAATAGTTATATTTAAATAGCCATAGCACATAAGGGATACATCTCATGGGGGTGGGAACAGATCATAAACCAGGCCCACTTTAATAATATCAAATATTAACAAAACGAATAAAACATTAAAATATCCTAACATGCACATAACACATTGGTCAAGGCTCTCGATCATCCTTCATGCATTTAATATAAAATATTAACATCAATTAATTAAAAAAATTTAATTAACTGATAAATCATACATCTAATAATTTTATTACTAACCACCGACAATTATTAAAGAATTTTATAAATGAAATAAACACCTTTATTTAATTTTCAATTAAATCAATAATAATTGATTTCTTGTAAAACTCATTTTTACCATAAATAATTAAAATAATATTCAAATTATTTATTTTTCAAGAAAATTATTAATTTTTCAAAAAAATAAATTGAACTAATTTTCATAAAATATCAATTTAATCCAAAGTTTTGAAAAATCAGAAAATAGCACACTAGGCCCAAATAACTTAAGCCCATTATCCAGAACGGTTCCGAGACAATCTCGGGCAGCCGCTTGCGCTGCCCGCCCCGCTGCCCGAACGTTTCGGGCAGCAACAGGGGCCCTGTGCGCGTAGGGCGCACATCGCGCGCAGCGCGACGGCGCGCGCACGGCCGTCGCCCGCTGTGCGGACGCTCCGCATAGCATGCGCGCATGTAATGCCCGAGATTTTATCATTGTAATTAGACATACATTAATTGACAGAATTGAAGTTGTAGGAACTTGAGTGAAGAAGCTGGGCTTCGGTGTATCATAAGCCAAAATGTTGGACAGAACATCTAGCGCCCGAGCGGTACATTACAACCGCCCGAGCGCCAATGCACCATAAGTTTACCCTTTGTGCAGAAAGTCTGGCGCTCGAGCATTAGTTTTTGGCCGTTTGTGATTCGGATCATTTTAGAGGTCGTACGAGAAATTTCGGTGCGATGTTCCAAATTGACTCTCGAAAGAGCGTTTCATGTTTTGGCCTCCATTCACCAAAATTTCGGCTCTTACCATTTTAGGAGCATTATTTCATCATTTTAAGTGTATTTTAATTATGACTAAATGATGGTTCGGTGTTGTTTCGGGTTGGCACGGAGTCATGATTAAATACGAAGTCGTTGGGCGTAATTGTCTCGTTTTGGATTCAATTACAAAGTTTGGTCAAGAAAATCATTTGCATATTTTTCATGTTAAATTTAGGTTGCAGCGAGCCTGGGAACGATCCAACCCATGTGGTAAAATAATACAGGATATTTAATTATGCCATTTAATTATATTACGTGCATAAAAATATAAAATATTCTTTTTTGAGATTTATGTGATATTGCTTGTGGCCATTTCACTATCATGGGATTATTTTATCACCCGGTGGACACTTACCGGTCAGTTCAGTTCTGTTCTGTGCAGGGGCCACTTGCGTAGACCATAATCTCACCAGAAAATTATTACATGCTATTTCATTACAGGGCTCCAAGGAGCAAACATTTTCACTATTATTCTCAGTTCAGTTATGCACGTATTATAAATTCTCATGATAAGTTATTTTCACGTTATGCCTCATGACATGATATTTTTACTCCCATGCAATTTTATTATATTATTTACTCGTTATTTACGATATATGCATGTTGAGTCTTTAGACTCACTAGACTTGATTGTTGTAGGTACTGATGAGGTCGGGACCGAGAGCGGGGACCAGTGAGCTAGCTTGGGTCAGCAGTAGTGGAACACGAGGACCTCATTTACATCATTTACCATTTTTATGCTCAAACATTTTTATCAGTTGTTGGATTACTTTAACTTGTTATTTTGCGAACAATAATTTCTTCCGCTGCTATTTTGAACATTAAACTTGATTTATCAGTTTATTTTATGAATGAGGAATTTTAATTACTTTAAAAGAAAATTTTAAATTTTTCCGCAAATTTTCAAACGCGAATTTTCGGGCCATTATACAGAAAGTTGATCAGAATGTTCAGAACTCGATTTTGACAGTCAGAGCAGGGCATCGATCAGAATAACAGTTTTGTGACAATGTGTTATATGTTAATATCGGATTTGTTGTGCCTAATGTTTTGGATTTGAAACGACAGGTATTGTCTGAAGTGCACAATAATTGATGCAACATTTATTTTGATGATAGAAAGATGTATGATGATTGAAAATATGGTTTTAGTTGAAACAGATGAGATCAGTTATGGCTAAATTTGTACTTAAACGCCTGAATTGCTGAAAGATGAAGACAGAAAGAAAGAAAGCAGGAGGTTCCTTATATAGCTTATCCATTCCTGAATGGAAATGGGATTACATTTCCAGGAATTTCGTGACGAAGCTATTGCATTCCTCCCGAAATTGAGCATTAATTTGAGTTAAGAGTGACAGACTGACCAAGTCTGCGGATGCTAGTTCGTACATGAAGACGTACATATATGACTATATTACTGAGATTTCTGCGAAAGAAGTTATCAGATTGCACGAAGTGCCAAAGTTGATTATTTTAGACTGTGATTTTCGATTACTTCGCACTTTTGACAGAGTTTACAGCAAACTCTAGATACTAGATTATATCTGAGTACTGCATATCATTCACGACTGACGGACAGTCAGAGTGAATTATCCAGATTTTGGAGAATATGCTTAGAGTTGTAGTGCTTGATTTTAGCACTAGTTGGCAGGATTCTTTGCCACTTTGTGAATTTCATATAATAGTGGTTATCAGATGAATATAGAGATACTTCCGTTTGAAGTCTTGCACGATAAAAGTGCATAATTCTGCCGTATTGGGATGATATCTATGAGGTACCTGAGATTAGAACTGACGTGATCAGAAATATGACAGAAAGTGAAGCTGATTCAGAAGAGAATGAAGGCAACTCAAGAGAGACATGCCAAATATGCCAATGTTCGACGTAAATCATTGATATTTGAGGAAGAAGACCGATCGTTCTTGCAGATTTCTCCTTTCAAAGGCATTGTCAAATTTGGCAAGAAAAAGAAGTTGTCTCTGAGATACATTGGCCGTCTGAGATTCTCGAGAAGATAGGAGATCATGCCTATTGACTCACCTTACCGCCTTAGATATCTGGGATACATGATGTCTTTCATGTATCGTTATTGCGGAAATATCTTCCTGATGCTTCACTATTATTCAGCCAGACGACGCCAAACTTGATGAGACACTGAGTAACCTAGAGAAGCTGATCTAGATTCTCAATCGTGAACAGAAGCCGCTCAGAACGAAGACTATTCCGCTTGTGGAAGTTCAGTGGAATCGTCATGGTATTAAAAAAAGCTATTTGGGAGACATAATCTGATATGAGATCGAGATTTCAGAATTGTTTCATTGAGATGAGTTTTCTGATTAACTTCCGTATACATTTCTTTCTGATATGATTTGATTGCGTGTGATTTCGGGGACGAAATTGTATCTTAGAAGGGGAGAAATGTAATGGCCTGAGATTTTATCATTGTAATTAGACATGCATTAATTGACAGAATTGAAGTTGTAGGAGCTCGAGTGAAGAAGCCGGGCGTCGGTGCATCATAAGCCAAGATGTTGGACAGAACATCTGGTGCCCGACGGTACATTACAACCGCCCGAGCGCCAATGTACCATAAGTTTACCCTTCGGGCAGAAAGTCTGGCGCCCGAGCGGTAATTTTTGACCGCTCGAGCGCCAGGGGATAACAAGCAGAGTAACCAGACAGAGTGTTCGGCGCCCGAGCGGTAAATTGTAACCGTCCGTGCGCCGCTTGGAAATGTGGGAAAAGCAGCCACGTATCTTATTCATGCAACTTGATATATATATATATATATATATATATATATATATATATATATATATATATATTATATATATATATATAGCCATTTCTTCAGAATTAGGCAGAAAGGAAAACGAGGAGAAAGCTTTTGAAATCCTTATGCCTTTTCATTCGTAGATTTGTGGTTTTTGCAAAATCCTTCTGTCTCATTTTCAATCAGATTGCGGTACCGTGTTTCTATTGACGAGAGTTTCAACTGAACGTAAGTTTCTTACGTTTTTTATATGATTTGAAATTATGATACTGTCAGAATCAAATATGATTGATATATGATGTTCTGGATATATTAGACATTGTATAATTTTAGTCAGATCGAAGAACGGACTGTTTATGCAATTGTTATGATTTTCAGAACGGATATGATCGAGATTGTACAGATTTAAGATTATGATCTGTTATTGTTGAGATTATGAGTTGGACTGATATTGATTATAAGCCGTGTCATTATATCTGTGATGTTGAGATTTACGGGATTATTGAGATTGTATTGTTATGTCGTCGAAACATCAGTAGATTGATATTAATCAGATTAACTATTGATTGAGATTGTACCGTGGTATAGTTGACATTGATTATGTCTTGTTGTGAGTATTGATCAGAACAAGTCTTGAATTGAGTTGTATATTGATATCGTGCCTATTCGATATTGTCATTTCAGATTTGATATGGATAGATTTGAATTCTAGACTTCGACTTCGTCGGACCGAGAAGAGAAAGGTTTAAATCAATGTTGATTCAGGATTGCACAACTCGAGTTGACTTGAGTTTCCCTAAATCACATACTTTACTTTATTGCATTGATATCTGCAATTATGAAATTGATATGTGTGGTATATTGATTCATAAACAGACTATGTATTGAGTCATAGGCTGATTTGCCTAGTCATTGGCTGATACGCCAAGTCTTCGGCTTATTCGCCAAGACACTGGATGTTTGGTTTATATCGATGTCGCTTAGGAGTTGATTCATTCCTATCGCTGAGATTCGATATATGTGACAATATCCAGGAACCGGGATCCCTATATTAGAGATGAATTGAGTTGGAGATGATGAGTCATGAGTGATTTACAGTGTTATATCATTTCATGTTTTCAGAATTGATATGTATTTCATGCTTCTATATATGTTTTTATATGATTGCATGTTTACATTATTTATACTGGGATTACGTTCTCACCGGAGTTATCCGGCTGTTGTCTTGTTTGTATGTGTGTATGACAACAGGTGGGACAAGATCAGGATCATGAAGAGGACGAGAGATTCAGAATTAGCATGGAGATCCGGACTTAGAATAGAGTGATTTTCAGTACTTGATATAGTCACTAAACTTTAGTTTAGATAAATAAATGTTTTACATGACTTGTACCTTTATTTTGATATGCATATCAGATTGAATATATTACGTTTCCGCATTTGCATTTTAAAAAGATTATGTCCCACATTTCTTAATTTTTATATTGATCCTTAATAATGATTAAGAAAACGAATTAGGTTCGGGTCCTCATAGCGCGCGCGGCACTGTGCGCGCAGACGCGCACAGTGCACTGCCCGGAACAGTTCCTGGCAGCCCCCATTTTTTTTTATTTCTGGAAAAATATACTTCTAAAGGTGCATCAATTTTCTGAAAAATTTTCTTGTGTGGTTAGAAATAAATTATTCAATATGATTTTAAACCATACGATATAGAGAAACCTGGCTCTGATACCACTGTTGGATCCCGGTTTTCTCGTGCCCAAACGCAGCAGAAGTTCTAAAATTTTATTTGATCTTGACATTCAAGATGTATTTGGACACTCGTATGATTCTAATAAAATAAACATACATAGGATGTTTAGTTTTTACCTTTATTGAACTAATTCACTCGGCTCCAACTATTCCGGTGTTGGCGGATATAGCTCTTGCTGTAAATCCCTTCGTGCTTTCTTCAAATCTCCGAATCAGGTCCACGACCAGTTTATTTGTTACTCTTCTAACTTGCACTAGAAAATTTGAAGATATTTTTCAAAGAGATAGAACACAAAAAAAAATCGACTCAATACACAAGCCGAATTTTCCTTGCAACTAAGAAGAAAAATCGAGAGCAGCCGTTTTGAATTTGGAAGAGCCGAAACCTTTTCTTCTTGCCCAAGGAATAATTATTATGAGAGCAACACCTCTTTTTCTTTTTAAAAACCCTCGTATGCCTTTTTCGAAATTAAGAAACAAAATCCTTATCTTAATTTCTAATCCTTAATTTACTTAATTAATAAAATTAATTAAGTTAATTAAAAATTCTAAATTCATGCCATATCAAAGACAATCTCGATTTTTATGCATATTTCTTTTCAAGAATATCATGCTTTAATTTTATTTGTTTTGTGTGCAAGTTTTTAAATTATTGTATCATGAATATCTCCATATTACATAAATCAATACCATATTTTATAAAAACTTAATGGGATATATTTTAACTCAAATAAAATATAATTTGATTTCTAAAATCCATTTGAACTTTAATAAATTTTCATGATGGCATATACTCTTACAAACCCATGATCCATGCTCCCATTATATTAATCTCATCATAATCCCGATCGACGATCAAATATTATCGATGTGACAATTTCAACTTGTTTGTTATTATTATGCCCACTTTAATTTTAACTTGTTTGTTATTATGATGTACTCCTTTGACTGTCTTAACAGTCATGTTCTCAAAATTTCTATAAGCTTTTATAAACTTTATTTATAAGCGGCTTATCGATTGATCATATCAAACTTATTTCTTATAAATTCAATTCATTGAATTTATTATCTCAACGGGAACAAATAAACCAGTGCTTGTGTGACCCTCAATGGTTCAGGGATACAGCTAGTCGTGGGTCCACGACTCTTTGTGATTCAGAATAACATTTATTCTTATTCGGGCTTACCCTAGTTAGCCTCATTCTTTTCATCAACACCTTGATCAAGAATGTCAGAACTCATTTCTGATTGCACCCAACGGATCATGGTAAGAGCGTCTAGTAGTATCGCCTCAAGATCCCCTAGGTATCATTGAGAGTGCCTGCAAGAACCAGTCGATTATGATTAACGTACAGTAGGGTCCCTTCATCTCATATATCCCGATCGATTCTGCAACCATTGGTACATCGAGGGTTGCATATTAATTCGATAACTATGTGATAACTATAAATAGTGGCATCGCATGTACCGTTGGAGAACTCCTTCTCTAATGTACATCTCATACTCTAGCCAGAGATTGCACGCACTATTATTTCATCAGATCACATAGGATATCCACACCCGTAGTTGAGCGGTGAATCCCCGAGTACAATGCACTGGCTCCTATATGTGTCACAACTATACCCAACCTCACCACCTAATTACTCTCCTGGAGCCAGTAAACGAGTCAAAGCACAGCCCTAGCATATAGAACTTCAGTGTTGTCCCGGGTTGTAAGGACTAATGGTGTACAATCATAACCACGAACTTATCCTCTCAATGAATGATAACCACTTGGAAAGTCCGAGGGAGAGTTGTTCAGTATAGTCATCATCATATGACTACTCATCTGCATATTTGGACATCTCTATGTCCTTACCAAGAAACACGGTATACAACATCACATATGCTAGTCTCGAGCTCAAGCGACCTTTATCCATGTTTTAGGCGTCTGAATCGACTAGGAATGGATTTAGATAATACAGTGTTTACAAATGAGTTTCAACATCGAATTACGATTCATTTGTATTAAAGTATAATCAAGGTATTTATCTATGCTGATTGCATGGGTATACATATAAAGTATAACGAAACCATAAAAATTTAAATTATATTAAAATAAAGATTGTTTATTTCACTTGAGTCAATAAATTTCCTAGCCAACCGTTGGCTTGCAGGACATCTACTCTAACACTAAGTTCTTTAGAAACCACACACTTTTCACAGACTATAGCTTTTGACAACTTCATAGCTCAAATTCTCAAGGTCATTAGCTCCATCAGCACACAATGTTATCTGACTGTCGATCAACTCGAACTCAAGAATTAATCAGTAAACATGAATGTTGATCTATTCGGTCAAGTGACCCAATTAAGGCATCATATAGACCAATAAATAGATCATCTTCAAACCAACCTCAGCAGCCAGTTTCAGGAAATACTTGATTATATGAAAAATGGTGATGCCATAAAGGCGGAAGTGGTAGACTATAAGAAGATTGAAGAGAAGAAGCAGGCATGTAGAGAGATCAAGATATGAAGAATCAAAACGAGCTGATGAAAGGAGAAGATATGAAGAAGATGAAGAAAAGATGAGGCAGTAGTGGTGGATCAAGTTTCAAAAGATAAGGTGTTTATGTTTTGTCTTTCTGTAGGTGTAATATGATTTTGTTTATGCAATATACCTATGATATTTTATTTACTTAATAAAATACATTTGATTTGAGTATTCTTTATCACCTATTCATTTTTGAGTAAATTTCGAACTTTGGTTTTGTCATGACCAACAAAGAGAAAAATTGTTAGAATATTTTTATTATTCTATGTTTTGCTGATTGAAAAATAACATCATCGAGTTGTTTCAGGACCAAGCCGATTCTCTTTAATATTTACAGGTTTTTTCAACCACTGGATCAAATCAGACTGCTCAAAGAATATTATCAACTCAAGTTGCAGAGAGCATCTATCTTCTGACCAGACTTAATCAAAATGAAGTACGCGAGTATAACTGTTATAACCCAACCGCACTGCAACCAGTTAGATATTAGCAAATCGAGGAGGATACGTTGAACTCAAGTTGTTTCTATTAAAATATTATTACACACTTCCCTACCAACTCCGAATGAAATATTTTTCCCTATATGTCCAAAATCAATCATTTTTTCAGAGACTAAAGACTAAAGCTGGAAAACGCAAAAGGACAGTTATTGGAATTTATTGCAGTGTACGATGCTGATAGTTACAATGCATTTTGTCGGATATAAGTACATATGATCTTTGTAAAATTACATCAGACCGTTGAATTATTTCAACAATAAATATTCAGATTCAAGTCTTAAGAAAACAAGAGAACAACAATTACATGCTTGCACAAATCTTTCAAATCTGCATTATTCGAAGATATTTGAGCACACTAAAGTGATCATACTTTAAGTTTCTCACACAAAACATTCTCACCAGAATCAATCAGATCATCAAATATCACTTTGTGCTACTTAACCAACTCACACCATTCAAGCTAACTGTTGGTTATTTTGTTGTTGTCAGGTGAGATGAGGATTCTTATATAACTAAAAATTGTAAATTGGTCACTGTAAGTTTTAATTTAAGTGTGATAAGTTTTGGTTGAAGTGTTTTTTTTTTACAAAAAGTTGTAAAACCAAATTCTTTTAGTAGATTTCTTCTTAAGTGGAAGAAAAAACGACATATGAGTATTTATTTGCCAATATTAATAAAAAAATTGATCTCTTTATTTTACGAACTTTTCATCATTGTCTGTTTGCATATCCAGTCGTTCCTTGTTAAATGTTGCTTTTATTCAAATATATAATTTATCACTAGTCAAAAAAGATTGTTTCCACACTTTATCTTTCAGTAGTCCAATAAAACTATTCGTTCAGTAATTTTTCTTAAAAGCCTAAAAATTGTTAAAAGCAACTCGATTTCAAAAGAATCTTTTTAAGAGTCTATCTAACCCTCTATCTAACCCCTCTAAACTCTAATCCGATCTCAACATAAACGATTATAAATAACATAAATAATTTGAAAAAGCATCAACCATACATAAATGGAAAAAAAACTAGCAGACCGTCTCTCATTTCATTACTAAAAATAGTTGGAAGATAAATGAATTTTTGTAAAAAGTAAAAATTTACTGTAAAAAGTAAAATTCTCAAACTCTCAAAATATATTAAACTACATACTTTATAATATTTTATCTCTACTCAATTGTGATTTTTTCACACATTGAGAGACCTATTTATAGAACTTCCCTGGGAAATAATCCAAAAATAAATACATCATCGCATACACTATCGCACACTAATTTTCAATATTTACAACATTTTATTTTCAACACTCAATTTTCTTATTTTCAACACTCCCACTTGTGTTGAAGATCATGATAAAATGATTGCTTTCATTACGTGTTTTTATACTGTCTCGTTAAAAAACTTACTAGTAAAAACCCATTGGGGTAAAAATCATAGTAAGGGAAAATAAGTACATTACTCCCCCTCATGTTAACACGAACGATTCTTCACAAATTTCGTAGATTGCGCATGTAACGTGTACCGTTTTAAAAGTGCGGAAATATATATATTTTTTCAAAAAACTCTTATTTTGAAATAAACATTTAAATAAATTGTATTCATGCAATCCTACTTAAAAACACAATTTAAAAATTATCATAAACAATTACAATTAAAAATATAGCGGGGTAAAAAATAGAGTAATATCCTAACATCAAAGAGTAACATAAAACATCGTATAAAATACTCATATCCTCTCAATAACATGAAATCATAAATGTGCGGAAAATCATAAGGTCCTCGGGTCGTGTCGCTCACCAGGCCTGCTGACTCAGAGTCCAGCACCTCCAGTATCCTCGACATCGAACTCACCTGTATCACACACGCCTAGTGAGTCTACAGACTCAACACACCTGTACCATGAATAACAAATACCTATACATAGCACACAATAGTTAAAAATATCATAATCAACATATCATTTAACGAATTCAGTTCATTAGAGGTAACTATCGTACATCATCATTTACGATGGATCCATCATACATAGAACCGCGGTACCCGGCGGTTGTCAAACAACAATGACATGATTACCCATCCACTGTGGGTAGGTCTCATCATCAGCATTTACATATACATCTTAAACATTTATATATACTTCGATAGTCACGACTAATTCCCATCATTCAAAACATCAGCATTTACATCACTTATAAAAATCATACATGTAAGGCTCGAGAATTGTCAATTGGCATTGATGTGAGACTTGAAACCATGAGAATGCATGACATATAGAGTGGAATTTTTGAAGCATGGCCGAAGCCACACCGCACCCGCGGTGTTAGAGATACAGCACCCGCGGTGCATTGAGAGGAAATTAGTGAAATTGTGCGAACAGACACCGCACCCGCGGTGCTAGCACGACCGCACCCGCGGTCATGTAAGGACCGCACCCGCGGTCTAGGTGCTGCAATGTTAGATTAATTTGCTGTGAGTACAGCGCACCTGCGCTCTTGAGTTGCCGCACCCGCGGTTTGCATGCGAAAATGCCACCTTTGAATTTCGTCTTGACACATGGCACGTATATATATATGACAAGCTGCTGAGTCTTCATTTTCAGAATTGCTCCATAGCAAGAACCGAGAGCTTCCAAGAAATCCTTCAAACTTCTTTCAAGTTGTGATTTAGATTGTGCAAGATTTAGAGATCCGATTTTTATTCCGAGCCCGGATTTATGATCCTTGCAACAAGAGCTAGCTAAGGATGTAAGTATGGTTTATTTTCAACATGGTTTGAATTATAGATGTTGGAGAAATGGTGATATGTTAGTTATATTGTGTTCTTGAGGTGTTGAGCATGGTATATTCGCAACCGCATCAAGAAACGGATGTTATTTGCCACGATTGTTAGTTTCCAGCATGTATTACGTTAAAATGGTACAGATTTCAGCTTATGTATTGAGGTTGATGAGTTCATGAGTTAATTATGATTGAGCATGTTATGGTGGAGTTATCGGTATTGAAGAACTACGTCGTTACGCTGTCGAATTGTTTTGAAAACCGATTTCAGCTTTGTATATTTAGTTGCTTGAGATATATATTGATAGAGTACATATCGATTATGCTATTTCAGATTGTATTGGCTATTGTGAACTCAAGCCTTCGACTACGACACAGACAGTTCGACAAGAAAGGTATAATTCATGTGGTCACGGGATTGCACAACTCGATTCAGATTTGATACGAGTTTCCCTAAATCACATACTAGATTGTTATTACATTTGATTATGTAATGCCTTGTTTATTGATTTATATTCGAGTCCTGAGATAGGAGAGATTGGCAGACTTGCCAAAACTAGACGTTTCGGTGTATCGACGCATAGGAGCAGATTTGCTATATGTGTAGACCCTCGATACAAAGTTGACCGAAGTCTAGGAATAAGACGTACCGTTGCCCCGAGTGGTTGGGTAGGTGACAGACCGTCTTATTCACACCGGGATCCCTAGATTAGAAATGAGTCGAGTCAAGATTTAAATGTTGAATACAGATTTGTATTCTTCTACATGTTTAGATTTTATTCATGTTACTTGATATATTCTATGCTTTTGTACATGTATGCATGCATGGTATATTCGCAACCGCATCAAGAAACGGATGTTATTTGCCACGATTGTTAGTTTCCAGCATGTATTACGTTAAAATGGTACAGATTTCAGCTTATGTATTGAGGTTGATGAGTTCATGAGTTAATTATGATTGAGCATGTTATGGTGGAGTTATCGGTATTGAAGAACTACGTCGTTACGTTGTCGAATTGTTTTGAAAACCGATTTCAGCTTTGTATATTTAGTTGCTTGAGATATATATTGATAGAGTACATATCGATTATGCTATTTCAGATTGTATTGGCTATTGTGAACTCAAGCCTTCGACTACGACACAGACAGTGCGACAAGAAAGGTATAATTCATGTGGTCACGGGATTGCAAAACTCGATTCAGATTTGATACAGTTTCCCTAAATCACATACTAGATTGTTATTACATTTGATTATGTAATGCCTTGTTTATTGATTTATATTCGAGTCCTGAGATAGGAGAGATTGGCAGACTTGCCAAAACTAGACGTTTCGGTGTATCGACGCATAGGAGCAGATTTGCTATATGTGTAGACCCTCGATACAGAGTTGACCGAAGTCTAGGAATAAGACGTACCGTTGCCCCGAGTGGTTGGGTAGGTGACAGACCGTCTTATTCACACCGGGATCCCTAGATTAGAAATGAGTCGAGTCAAGATTTAAATGTTGAATACAGATTTGTATTCTTCTACATGTTTAGATTTTATTCATGTTACTTGATATATTCTATGCTTTTGTACATGATTATGACATTGCATGCATACATGTTTTATACTGGGATATGTTCTCACCGGAGTTATCCGGCTGTTGTCGTGTCTGTATGTGTGCATGGCAACAGGTGGGGCAGGATCTGGGTCTCGAGCTAGATGAGAGATGATGATAGCGTGGAGATCTCGGGCATTGCAGATTACTAGTGTTTTCTTATGAAACTTGTAATACTTATGTTTGTAGTTGTCATTTGAACACTAGTGTATGTTTGTACGAACAGACTTATATGTACATTACGTTGTTTAATTTCTATCGAGATATGTTATGCTTTAGTTAATACATTTGAATTAAAGTTAAAAGCAAAATTTTGACCCACATTTTCGAACGAAGATCCAATTAAATCCCAAAAGAATAGAGTTAGAGCCCGGGTCCCCACAGCAGGTGGTATCAGAGCAGTAGGTTCTGTAGACTGAGATAGAATAGAATGAATGGGGTAGATCGAGTCATCATCCTTGCTTTTGAGATGCTAGCATGGTTTATTGCTTTCCCTATTATATGTTGTGTTGTATTATCTGAATTGATTTACAGCATTTCAAGCCTGAATCAGAACCGATTCTTGATCAGAGTCTATGATCAGAGGAGGGCTGAGACAGATGATATTGATTGTGTACTAATCAGTTTGATAATCAGATTTATGCCGCCTAGACGAGTGCCACAGCCAGAGCAGGGTAGCACGTCCGGTGCACAGATGGATGTTACCGCTACGCCGATGGAGACTTTATTGAAGAGATTTCAGTCTTTCCATCCGCCTACCTTGAAGGGCACAGAGAGTGCAGTGGAGTGCGAGAGCTGGCTTGATGATATCGAGATGTTGTTTGAGTCTTTGGCATATACTGATGAGCGACGTGTGAAACTGATAGGGCATCAGATGCAGGAGGTTGCCAAGAGCTGGTGGTTGACGACGAAGAGAGCCTTGGAGCACCGAGGCATTGATATCATGTGGAAAGTTTTTAAAGATGAGTTCTACCAGCGATTCTTCCCCGTTTCCTACCGAAAGGATAAAGGAGCTGAATTTGCAAATCTGAGGCAGGGACAGTGGAATATCGAGGAGTATGTGGCTAAATTTTCTGTACTGCTACGATTTGCACCGCATGTGGCCGGAAATGACGAGGCAGTGGCCGATCAGTTCATCAACGGATTGAATCCGGATGTCTTTACCTTGGTGAACACGGGCCGGCCTAGTACTTTTTCAGAGGCACTGAACCGAGCAAAGGGAGCAGAGGCTGGCTTGATCAGGCAGCGAGGGGCTTCCTACGGTGTTCAGGGGCAGAGACCGCCACAGCCTACTACCGTACAGTTTCCACCACCTCCTCCTCGTTTTGACAGCGGAGCTAGTGGTAGTGGTAAGAAGGAATTTCTGAAGGCTAAAGGCAAACAGTTTAAGAAATCTGGGAGTAGTTCATCAAGTTCGAGTGGATCTCGACAGAGAGGTCAGGGGTCAGAGTATAGTGGCGCATACTGTGGTTCGTGCGGAGGGCGACATGCGACGGAGCAGTGTCAAGGAGTTCTGGGACGCTGCAACATCTGTAGGCAACAGGGACATTTCGCCAGAGTTTGTCCCCAGAGAGGTGCACAACGATTCCAGAGCACCGGATCATCAGCACCAGCGCCACAGATGGAGAGACATGCATCTTCTGTACACTTCTTCCAGCCACCCTCTACACAGACCCAGCAGAGACCAGGAGGTAGTCAGACGGTGAGTCAGCCTCCCAGACAGCAGGCACGTGTTTTTGCCCTGACAGAGGAACAGGCGCAGGAGGCGCCAGATGACGTCATTGCAGGTAACTGTTTTCTTTGCGGTTATCCTGCATATGTGTTGATAGACACAGGGGCATCTCATACATTTATATCTGAACATTTTGCATTGAGACATTCATTGCCTGTTGAGTCGTTGTCGACAGTAGTGTCTATAGCTTCTCCGTTGGGAAGTGGTTTGATATCTGTGACTACTGTTAGACACTGTATGCTTCAGTTTGAGGGGCATGAGATTGATCTTGATTGTGTAGTACTTGGTTTAGCTGATTTTAACTGTATAGTTGGTATAGACATGTTAACCAGGTACAGGGCCACGGTAGATTGTTTCCACAAAATTGTCAGATTCAGACCTGAAATGACAGAGGAGTGGAAATTCTACGGCAAGGGTTCCAGATCTCGGATTCCCTTAGTATCTGCTCTGACTATGAGTAGACTGCTTCAGAGAGGAGCAGAGGGCTTTCTTGTATATTCAGTAGATCTACTGAAGTCGAGCCCAACATTGGCAGATCTGCCAGTGGTTTGCGAGTTTGCAGATGTTTTTCCTGATGAGATTCCAGGGTTGCCTCCAGTTCGAGAGGTTGATTTCAGCATTGATCTTGTGCCAGGCAGTGTTCCTATCTCGAGAGCTCCATATAGGATGGCACCGATAGAGCTGAAAGAGTTGAAAGCACAGTTGGAGGATCTTTTATCCAAGGGATATATCAGACCCAGTGTATCTCCTTGGGGTGCTCCAGTGCTTTTCGTTAGAAAGAAAGATGGTTCGATGCGACTGTGTATTGATTATAGGCAGCTGAATAAGGCAACAGTGAAGAACAAGTATCCTTTGCCTCGCATCGACGATCTGTTTGATCAGTTACAGGGATCTTCAGTATATTCGAAGATTGATTTGAGATCAGGGTATCATCAGCTCCGAGTTAGAGACGTTGATATTCCGAAGACTGCATTCCGAACCAGGTATGGACATTACGAGTTTGTTGTTATGCCTTTCGGTTTGACGAATGCACCAGCGGTGTTTATGAGTTTGATGAACCGCATTTTTCAGAGATATTTAGATGAGTTTGTAATTGTGTTTATTGACGACATTTTGGTGTATTCGAAGAATTTGACTGAGCATGCAGATCACCTGAGAATTGTATTGAAGACTTTGAGAAATGAGCGGTTGTATGCCAAACTGTCGAAGTGTGAATTCTGGTTGCGACAGGTTGTCTTCTTGGGGCATATTATATCTGGAGAGGATATTGCGGTAGATCCGAGTAAAGTTGAGGCTGTGATCAGTTGGCCGAGACCGACTTCTGTGCCTGAGATACGCAGTTTCATGGGTCTAGCCGGGTATTATCGACGTTTTATCCGAGATTTCTCCAGTATAGCGAAGCCTATCACTCAGTTGACCCAGAAGAATATGCCGTTTGTGTGGTCTGAAGATTGTGAAGCTAGTTTTGTAGAGCTGAAGAAGAGGCTGACTAGTGCGCCTGTCTTGACGATTCCTGCAGGTACAGGCGAGTTCGTTGTATACTGTGACGCATCTCACAGAGGGTTAGGATGTGTTCTTATGCAGCGAGGGCACGTGATAGCGTACGCCTCTAGACAGCTGAAGCCGCACGAGACTCGTTATCCGATTCATGATCTCGAATTGGCGGCGATTGTTTTTGCACTTAAGATCTGGCGTCATTATCTGTATGGCGAGAAATTTGAGATCTATTCCGATCATAAGAGTCTGAAGTATCTCTTTTCTCAATCAGAGTTGAATATGAGGCAGCGACGATGGCTTGATCTGCTGAAAGATTTTGATTGCGAGATCAAATACCATCCAGGAAAATCGAATGCAGCGGCAGACGCCTTGAGTCGAAAGGTATGTGCTCTTTCCTTGTCGACTGTAGGTGTATCGAGTTTAGTGGAAGATTGTTGCTTGTCTGGATTGATATTTGATACAGAGAGTAGACCGCTGCGACTTGCTGCGATTCAGATTGAGCCATATCTGATTTCGAGGATCAAAGAAGCACAGAGAACTGATCCGAGCGTGCAGAGATCGATTGATATGGTCAGAGCTGGTCATATATCAGAATATCAGGTTAGAGATTCCATTCTGTATGTGAATAACCGTCTAGTGGTGCCAGAGATTTCAGATTTGAGACGACAGATCATGTCAGAGGCACACTGTAGTCGGTTCAGCATTCATCCTGGAGGCAGGAAGATGTACAATGATTTGAAGACACAATTCTGGTGGAAACAGATGAAGACAGACATTGCAGAATTCGTGTCTAGATGCCTAAATTGCCAGCGGGTGAAGGCAGAAAGAAAGAAGCCCGGAGGTTTACTTCAGAGTTTGTCTGTTCCTGAATGGAAATGGGACCACATTTCCATGGACTTTGTGACGAAGTTACCTCGATCATCCCGTGGCTGTGATTCGATTTGGGTCATCATTGACAGATTGACCAAATCTGCCTGTTTCATTCCGTACAGGATGACCTATCGACACGATCAGATGGCAGAGTTGTATGTCAGAGAGGTCGTCAGATTACACGGTGTGCCGAAGTCGATCGTATCAGATCGGGATCCACGATTCACTTCTCACTTTTGGCACAGCTTGCAGCAGGCTTTGGGTACGACTTTACACCTGAGCACTGCTTATCATCCTCAGACAGACGGACAGTCAGAGCGGACTATCCAGACTTTAGAGGACATGCTGAGAGCTGTAGTACTAGATTTTGGTACTAGTTGGCAAGATTCATTGCCGTTGTGTGAGTTTTCATACAACAACAGCTATCAGACTAGCATTGAAATGGCACCGTTCGAAGCTTTATATGGAAAGAAGTGCAGATCTCCGTTGTACTGGGATGATATCTCTGAGGTACCAGAGTTAGGGCCTGATATGATTCGTGAGATGACAGAGAAAGTGAAGATCATTCAGAAGCGAATGAAGACGGCACAAGATAGGCAAGCGAAGTACGCCAATATCAGACGCAGACCGTTAGTATTTGAACAGGGAGATAGAGTATTTCTGAAGATTTCACCTTTCAGAGGCGTTGTCAGATTTGGCAAGCGAGGAAAGTTGTCTCCTAGATACGTCGGTCCGTATGAAATCCTTGAGAAGATTGGCGATCGAGCTTACAGACTTGCTCTTCCTCCTTCATTGTCCGGTATACATGATTATTTTCATGAATCGATGTTGCGCAAATATATGCCGGATGATTCTCATGTCATTCACCCTGACGAAGCCGAGTTAGATCATACTCTGAGCTATGTTGAGCGACCGATACAGATTCTTGATCAGAAGGAGAAACAGCTTAGAACCAAGACTATTCCGCTTGTGAAGGTTCAGTGGAGTCGTCATGGCGTCGAGGAAGCGATTTGGGAGACAAAGTCTGAAATGAGACAGAGGCATCCCGAGCTATTCTTATGATGTGAGTCTTTCTTCCCGATTTGACTTTACAATTTTGTATATAACTGCATGAATAATTGCTTGTGAGTTCGAGGACGAACTCTTGTCTAAGAGGGGGAGAAATGTAAGGCTCGAGAATTGTCAATTGGCATTGATGTGAGACTTGAAACCATGAGAATGCATGACATATAGAGTGGAATTTTTGAAGCATGGCCGAAGCCATACCGCACCCGCGGTGTTAGAGATACAGCACCCGCGGTGCATTGAGAGGAAATTAGTGAAATTGTGCGAACAGACACCGCACCCGCGGTGCTAGCACGACCGCACCCGCGGTGTGAGACCGCACCCGCGGTCATGTAAGGACCGCACCCGCGGTCTAGGTGCTGCAATGTTAGATTAATTTGCCGTGAGCACAGCGCACCCGCGCTCTTGAGTTGCCGCACCCGCGGTTTGCATGCGAAAATGCCACCTTTGAATTTCGTCTTGACACATGGCACGTATATATATATGACAAGCTGCTGAGTCTTCATTTTCAGAATTGCTCCATAGCAAGAACAGAGAGCTTCCAAGAAATCCTTCAAACTTCTTTCAAGTTGTGATTTAGATTGTGCAAGATTTAGAGATCCGATTTTTATTCCGAGCCCGGATTTATGATCCTTGCAACAAGAGCTAGCTAAGGATGTAAGTATGGTTCATTTTCAACATGGTTTGAATTATAGATGTTGGAGAAATGGTGATATGTTAGTTATATTGTGTTCTTGAGGTGTTGAGCATGGTATATTCGCAACCGCATCAAGAAACGGATGTTATTTGCCACGATTGTTAGTTTCCAGCATGTATTACGTTAAAATGGTACAGATTTCAGCTTATGTATTGAGGTTGATGAGTTCATGAGTTAATTATGATTGAGCATGTTATGGTGGAGTTATCGGTATTGAAGAACTACGTCGTTACGCTGTCGAATTGTTTTGAAAACCGATTTCAGCTTTGTATATTTAGTTGCTTGAGATATATATTGATAGAGTACATATCAATTATGCTATTTCAGATTGTATTGGCTATTGTGAACTCAAGCCTTCGACTACGACACAGACAGTGCGACAAGAAAGGTATAATTCATGTGGTCACGGGATTGCACAACTCGATTCAGATTTGATACGAGTTTCCCAAAATCACATACTAGATTGTTATTACATTTGATTATGTAATGCCTTGTTTATTGATTTATATTCGAGTCCTGAGATAGGAGAGATTGGCAGACTTGCCAAAACTAGACGTTTCGGTGTATCGACGCATAGGAGCAGATTTGCTATATGTGTAGACCCTCGATACAGAGTTGACCGAAGTCTAGGAATAAGACGTACCGTTGCCCCGAGTGGTTGGGTAGGTGACAGACCGTCTTATTCACACCGGGATCCCTAGATTAGAAATGAGTCGAGTCAAGATTTAAATGTTGAATACAGATTTGTATTCTTCTACATGTTTAGATTTTATTCATGTTACTTGATATATTCTATGCTTTTGTACATGATTATGACATTGCATGCATACATGTTTTATACTGCGATATGTTCTCACCGGAGTTATCCGGCTGTTGTCGTGTCTGTATGTGTGCATGGCAACAGGTGGGGCAGGATCTGGGTCTCGAGCTAGATGAGAGATGATGATAGCGTGGAGATCTCGGTCATTGCAGATTACTAGTGTTTTCTTATGAAACTTGTAATACTTATGTTTGTAGTTGTCATTTGAACACTAGTGTATGTTTGTACGAACAGACTTATATGTACATTACGTTGTTTAATTTCTATCGAGATATGTTATGCTTTAGTTAATACATTTGAATTAAAGTTAAAAGCAAAATTTTGACCCACATTTTCGAACAAAGATCCAATTAAATCCCAAAAGAATAGAGTTAGAGCCCGGGTCCCCACAATACACAAATGCAAATTTTCTTTAAAACCAAGCATGCAACGTATATTTTCATAAAATCTTAAAAATCATGAATCATGATGCATAAACATTTAAAATATCATAAATTTGTGCTCAGGGCGCTACCAAGACCAAAATCTCACCCCAGGTACAAACTGACCATTTTGCCCCTGGACACCCAAAATTTATCGTTTTCACCCTGGTCCTCTAAAGTTGACCCGAAACTTACCAAACTCCTTAAAATGTCCCAAAACATTTTATAAGAATTCCTAGACGTAAACTCGAGCTCAATTAATAACTTAACCGATTCGTTTTAAAACTTGAACCGGGGTCCCGGTTTTAACCCGAATCGAACCGAAACTCAACCAAATTTTCCCAACTTGTTAAAGACATTATAAACACTAAAAAGGTCCTAAAACCATCAAGACTCAGCCCCTAAACATATCTATAAGGGCCTAAAAGTTTCTGGACAGTTTCAGCTATTCTCTTATCAAGCCCTCATGAACCATCCGAACTCCACCAGCCCTAGGCTCGCACTAGTCACAAGCCCAGCCATCTAGGACCTAGACCAGACCCTAAGGGACATACCAGACCCACAGACCCTCCTCCATGCAAGCTAGAAGTCGCGATCGACCACTCGCCCTCAAGAACCACAAAACACGACCACTTCTCCTAGGCACACTCGATGGAGTTCAAGGGCAGTTCCAGTAGTGTTCGAACTACCCTCAGATTTTACTCAGACCCCACATGGCCTGGCTCAAGCCTCGGATCGCCCCTTGCATCAGCTGTCCCAACCCAATCACGCAATCTACTACAAACACACACCCGACACAACAGCTCTCTCACGGCTCTTCAACCTACAGCCCAAGCCACGATTCTACCCCTCAAGTAAGTCTCTGATCATCACGTTCAGTCCCTAAACCAACCAAAACCACAGCCCCTTGCACAACATACAATAAAACTGCGAGAGTTGAAGTACAAAATTTATTAATCACATGAAAACCAAAAATCTCACACACACATGGATGGATCAAAAGTTCGAATGCAAGAACACCTTCATCTACACATAATGCGTGTATGATGCGTAAACAATAATACAATGCGTGCCTGATGAGTTTATGATACACAAATGCTCGAAGGAATCCGAGACGTCGGAAGAGCTTGAGTGTGAAGGAATAGAAAACACCGAAATCCTTTGTTGCTGCACTCACGAAGAGGATAACTGAATGGAAGGGGTGGGAGGCTGAGTTGAGTGTGAATTAGGTTTAATGGGGTGCTTAGGGAATAATTAGATATTATTTAAATGGTTAACAAGTAAATTAATGGGTCATAATTTGCTAATTAAAATTTTAAAAGGGCTTCAAGTCCAATAAGCTTAAAAGTAGGCCCATTAAAATCAAACACACTCCCGAAAAATAATTCGTGTTGGAAATTTTTTTAAAATATTAGCCGAACCATAAAAAAGTCACTCGATTCGATAAAGTTTATGTACCGTTAAAAATAAAATCACGCGGGTAAAAATACCCAATAAAATCTTATTTTTGAAAAATACTCTTAAAACACCTTATATTAGTTAATAAAAATTAATCATGTAATAAAAATAATGTTTCCTAAAAATTCTCCGATCTTCATTCCTCGTTCGAGCATGAAATGCATCTAGAAACCCTAATGCATGAACTTATAAAATTTCATGAAATAAATCATATCATGCATGAATTATGCATACAATGCATAAAAATAATTAAATATATAATTTAAAATAAAACCCTAGTTTGCATGCATTCAGGCTACGTGAATTAAATTCCTGGACTTTAGAACTCTCACCCCCTTAAATAAAATTTTGTCCTCAAAATTTAGAACGTACCGAATAACTCGGGTAGTGACTCCTCATCTCGGTCTCGGTCTCCCAAGTAGACTCCTCATCTCGGTCTCGGTCTCCCAAGTAACCTCCTTCTCATAATGATTCATCCACTTGAACTTGACCATCTGGATCACCTTATCTCGGAGCCTCTTCTCCTGCCTGTCCAAAATCTGAGTGGGTTTCTCCTCGAATTATAGTTGCGGAATCAGCTGAAGTGGCTCATAGTTAAGCACATGCGAGGGGTTCGACATGTACTTACACAGCATGGACACGTGAAACACAATATGGACTTCCGCCAGATTCGAAGGTAATGAAAATCTATATGCGAGTGTCCCAACTCTCTCTAGGATCTCAAATAGTCTGATGAATCTAGGGCTGAGCTTGCCCTTCTTTCCGAACCTCATCACACCCTTCATCGGTGAGAATTTCATGAAAACATGATCCCTACTGCAAACTCGATATCTCGCCGTCTCTGATAAGCATAGCTCTTCTCGCCGGATCCTAGCCACTAACTCCGCTGTCTGTCTGACAATATCCGAACCCAACTCTGCTTGATCTCCTACCTCATCCCAATAAACTGGCGACCTAAACTTCCTCCCGTACAGTGCCTCATATGGAACCATACCTAGCGATGTCTGATAAGTGTTGTTGTATGTGAACTCCACAAGAGGAAACTTTTGCTCCCAGCTGCCCTGGAAGTCGATCATGCATGCTCGGAGTAGGTCCTCGAGAATATGAATCAACTCTCTGACTGACCATCTGTCTGAGGATGGAAAGCAGTACCAAACACTAGCTTCGTACCCAACGCCTGATGGAGACTCTTCCAGAGTGCAGACGTGAATCTCAGATCCCTGTTTGAAATGATGGACACTGGAATCCCATGTAGTCTAACTATCTCTCTGATGTACATCTCTGCATACTAAGTCATGGTGAATGTCTTATTGAACAGTAATAAATTAGCTGATTTAGTGAGCCGATCAACAATCACCTAGATGGCAATGAATCCTCCAGTAGTCCTCGGAAGCCCTGTCACAAAATCTATAGTAATATTATCCCATTTTCACTCGGGAATAGGGAGTGGTCTCAGCTTCTCTGCAAGTCTCTGATGCTCTGCCTTAACCTGCTGAAAGTCAAACACTCGGGACGAATCGCAGAATATACCGCTTCATGCCCGACCACCAATATAGAGTCTTAGATCCTTATACATCTTCGTACTCCCTGGATGGATCGAGTACGGGTGCTGTGGGCCTCGCTCAAGATATCTGCTCGAAGGGAATCACTGTCAAGAACCCATAGACGGTCTCTATATCTGACTATGCTGTCCACAATTGTATACAGTCTCCGGGCCTTAGCCTCGTCCCTCTGTCTCCACTTCTGTAATTGCTCGTCAGAAGTCTGCCCTGTCTGGATTCTGTCTCTTAGGGTCGACTGTACTGTTAGAGTAGCAAGATTCGGGGCCTCACCCCTGGCATAAACTGCAAGCTCAAATCTCTGAATCTCAGCCTGTAGCGATCTATGCACTGACAGATGAGAGATCACTGCGTGCTTCCTGCTCAGAGCGTCTGCAACTACATTAGCCTTACCCGGATGGTAGCTAATGTCGCAATCATAGTCCTTCACAGCTCAAGCCATCTCCTCTGACGCATGTTCAGTTCCTTCTATGTGAAGAAGTACTTTAGGCTCTTATGATCTGTAAAAATCCTGCACTTCTCCCCATACAGATAGTGTCTCCAGATCTTCGGGGCGAATACCACTGCTGTTAGCTCGAGGTTATGAGTCGGGTAAATCTTCTCATGGTCCTTCAGTTGTCTGGATACGTAGGCTATCACTCTGTCCTGCTGCATCAGAACTGCGCCCAAACCAAGCTTCAATGCATTCGTATAAACCACAAACTCTCCCTACCCTGATGTCATAGCTAGCACTGGTGCAGTAGTCAAAGCCTACTTCAGCCGGTCAAAGCTCTCCTGGCACTCAGATCCCCAGATGAACCTGGCATTCTTCTTCGTCAAGACGGTCATAGGCACCGCAATAGAAGAAAAGCCCTGAATAAACTTCCTGTAGTAACTTGCAAATCCCAAGAGACTACGGATCTCTGTCACACGCTTAGGAACTGGTCAATCTCTGACTGCCTCCACTTTGCTGGGGTCGACCTCTATGCCATCCTGTGATATAATGTGGCCCAAGAATGCCACTCTATCAAGCCAGAACTCACATTTACTGAACTTGGCATACAATCTCCTATCTTGTGGAGCCTGCAATACTGTCCTCAGATACTGACTGTGCTCCTCTATGCTCTTCAAATAGATTAGAATATCGTCAATGAAGACTGACGAACTGATCTAAATATGGCTGAAACACGCGATTCATGAGATCCATGAAGATCGCTGGCGAGTTCGTCAGGCCGAAGGGCATCACCAAGAACTCATAGTGCCCGAAAGGCTGTCTTATGCACATATGACTCTCTCACCTTCAACTGATGATAACCAGATCGAAGGTCTATCTTGGAGAACACTGAGGCTCCCTGAAGCTGATCGAACAAATCCTCGATTCTCGGTAACAGATATTATTCTTCACTATGAAACTGTTCAGCTCTCTGTAATCGATACACAGTCGCATGCTGCCATCCTTTTTCTTAACAAAAAGAACTGGTGCGACCCATGGAGAAAATCTAGGGCGAATGAAACCCTTATCTAACAGATCCTGATTCTGATCTTTGAGATCCTTCATCTTTGTAGGTGCTAATCGGTAGGGTGCCTTAGATATCGGCACTGTCCCAGGTATGAGCTCAATCGAAAATTCCACCTCTCTGTCTGGTGGGATGCCTGTAACATCGTCAGGGAAAAATCCTGGGAACTCCGTGACTACATCAATGTTCTCCAACCTCTGATTGTCTGGCTCTGTCACTGACACAATGCTAGCTAAGAACGCCTGGCAGCCTCTCCTCATAAGTTTCCTCGCGCACATGCAAGAAATGACGTGCGACATCTGCTGATGTCTAGCTGCCTAGAAAACAAACGGCTTCCCACTTGGCGGTCTAATAGAAACTGAACTCTGTCAAAAATCTATGACTACACCATGAGAAGATAGCCAATCCATACACAATATGATGTCGAATTCCGGTAGTAGTAGCACAATCAAATCTGCCTGTACTGCATACTTCTATAACTGGAGCTCCAATCTCTTCACTATCTAGGAAGTGAACATCTGATCCCCGTATTGAATCAATACTCCGAACCCTGAATTCATCGCTACTGGTATGATTCCTAGTCGCTTCACGAAATATTCGGATATAAACGAATGCGTAGCCCCTGAATCTAGCAATGCACGAGTGGCTACACCTGCAATGTATATCCTACTTGCGACAAACATACCATCAAATCTAATACTTTTGAACTTAAGTAATTCCTTATCGGCAGTTAACCCAAAATCCTCGAAAAATAACTGAATTAACCCAAACATCATTCCCCAAAAATTTTGAAATTGAGCCTCGTAACATCAAAAATTTCAATTTAGTCCCTTAAATTTCGAGAATTTAATTTTGGTCCTTAAATCATTCGTTATTACAATTGGGTCCCTAAAATTCATCAATCCAATAATCAAATTCCTAATCCCAACTAGGCATATCATGTATCCTAAATTTCATCTATTTTGTCAATCCCAATAAATAAATCCTTAAGCAAGCATTAAATCCAAGCAATCATGCGAAAATTAAAATCTTAAAAAAAAAGAGTTACTGGTAATCAGTGTCGAGTTTGGCTCTGAATCGGCCTCCTCGACATGCATCACAAAGGCTCGGCCAGTAGTGGGGCCCTTGCTCTTAGTACAGTCTGCTGCTATGTGGCCCTCTTGTCCATAAACGAAACACATGTAGCTCCCCCATAAGCACTTACCGATATGGAACTTACCGCACTGCGGGCATGTCTGCATGTCCTCTGGCTTAGGTGCTCTTGGTGCCTGAGGGGGTCTCTGCTGCTGGGGCCTCCTGAATTGAACCTGGGTCTTCTGCTGCCCCTGCTGCCTCGGTGGTCCAGAGAACTGTTTATTCTGTTGCTGAAAGCTGGACTGAGTCTGATGCCGCTTCCGCTGGATCTCAAAGTCTATGTCCCATAGCGCCTGCTCTGCCTGAAAAGTGCAGGCGGTGACCTCATCATAGCTCGCCGGTCTCATCAACATCACATCTCAGCAAAGGGTAGGTCTCAGTCCATCCATGAAATGCCGCAGGTTCTGACCGACATCTCCCGATATCATGGGCATAAAATGGCAGCCCTTATTGAACTTACGGATGAACTCCGCCACAGATGAGTCCCCCTGACGGAGACTCGTGAAATCCCTCGTCAGGCGGCTCCTAACGTCAGCTGGAAAATATTTCCCATAAAACAATTCTTTGAACCTGGCCCATGTAAGGGTGTCCAAGTCCACAGCATGGGCGGCGCCCTCCCACCACAAGGACGCATCGTCTCTCAACATATAGATGGAGCACCTGGCCCGGTCGTCATCCCTCATCTAGAGATAATCAAAGTGAAGCTCTAGATATCGAATCCATCCCTCTGCTATAAACGGATCAGTAGTACCCCTGAAATCCTTCAGGTTGAGCTGACGGAACTGCTCAAAAACATACACATGAGGTCTAGGAGCCTGCTGTACCTGCTCAAATAGTCTAGCCATACCCTCTAGAACACAAGTAGCTGGGTCCCCGGTGGTGGTTGTGTTGGTCCTCTGCCTCCTCCAGGAATTTCATCCTGCCTATCAGTACTAGGAACACGTTTGGGAGGCATATCTGAATACAATCCAATTTTAAGCGTAACACATCATACAATTAATCTAGTTTTTTTTTATAAATAATAAACCTTAAATCGTAAAAACAGTTAAACATGAGCAGTAAATCATCATAATGCTTAAATCAACAAAACATACAGGTGATAACAATAAATCATTTAAAACATTTAAATCGTAAAAGCATACAGATTTGAGGCTTTGAAGACTGAGCTACATAAGCTGGCGGCGGCACAAACCTATACAGGACCCTTGCTCTGATACCAACTGTAACGTCTAACATTTTGAAAGTGCGGAAATATATATATATATATTTTAAAACTCTCATTTTGAAATAAACATTTAAATAAATCTCATGCATACAATCCTACTTAAAAACATCATTTAAAAATTATCATAAAAAATTATCACTAAAAATATAGCGAGCTAAAAAAACGAGTGACATCTTAACATCAAATAGTAACATAAAACAGCGTATAAAATACTCATATCCTCTCAATAAAATAAAATCATAAATGTGCGGAAAATCATAAGGTCTTCGGGTTGTGTCGCTCACCAGGTCTGCTGACTCAGAGTCCTAACACCTCCAGTCTTCTCGACAACTAACTCACATGCATCACACATGCTTAATGAGTCTAAAGACTCAACACATATGTACCATAAATAACAAATATCTATACATAACACACAACAGTGAAAAATATTATAATCAACTTATCTTTCATGAACTTTAGAAGCTTAATGTAAATGTGTCAAATGCAGTCGTGAAGTGACAAAACAGTTTATCATTAATCTTCATTCATCATTCATCATTCATTATTTATCATTTAATGAATTCAGTTCATTAGAGGTGACTATCATACATCAACATTTACTATGGATCCATCATACACAGAACCGTGGTACCCGGCGGTTTTCGGACAACAGTGACATGATTACCCATCCACTGTGCCTAGGCCTCATAATCAGCATTTAGATATACATCTTAAACATTTACAAATATTTCGATAGCCACAACTAATTCCCATCATTTAACACTCATCATTACATCACTTATAAAATAATGCACAAATACAAATTTTCTTTAAATCCAAGCATGTAATGTATATTTTCATAAAATCTTAAAAATCATGAATCATGATGCATAAACATTTAAAATATCATAAATTGTGCTCAGGGTGCTGCCAGGACCAAAATCTCACCCCTGGTGCAAAATGATCATTTTGCCCCTGGACACCCAAAATTATCGTTTTAACCCTGGACCTCTAATGTTGACCCAAAACTTACAAAACTCCTTAAAATGTCCCAAAACATTTTTATAAGAATTCCTAGACGTAAAATCGAACCCAATTCATAACTTAACCGATTCGTTTTATAACTTATACTGGGGTCTCAGTTTTAACCCGAATCGAACCAAAACTCAACCAAATTTTTCCCAAACTCTTACCACACATTATAAACCCTAAAATGGTCCTAAAACAATCAAGACTCAGCCCCTAAACATCTCTGAAAGGACCTAAAAGTTGCTGGACAGTTTCAGTTATTCTCTTATCAAGACCTCATGTACCATCCGATCTCCACAGCCCTAGGCTCGCACCAGTCACGATCCCAGCCATCTAGGACCTAGACCAGACCCTAAGGGACCTACCAGACCCACGGACCTGCCTCCATGCAAGCTGGAAGTCGCGATCGACCACTCGCCCTCAAGAACCATAAAACACGACTACTTATCCTAGGCACGCTCGATCGAATTCAGGGGCAGTTCCAGCAGTGTTCGAGCTACCCTCAGCCTTTACTCAGGCCCCACATGGCCTGGTTCAAGCCTCGGATCGCCCCTTTCAACGCTGGTCCCAACCCAATCACACAATCTCCTACAAACACACACCCGATGCAGCAGCTCTCTCTCGACTCTTCAACCTATAGCCCAAGCCATGATTCTACTGCTCAAGTCAGTCTGTGATCATCACGTTCAGTCCCTAAACCAACCAGAACCGCAGCCTTTGCACAGCATACAAGATAAACGTGAGAGTTGAAGTACAAATTGCATTAATCACATGAACACCGAAATTCTCACACACTCATGGATGGATCGAAAGTTTGAAAGCAAGAACACCTTTATCTTCATATAATGCGTGTATGATGCGTAAACAATAATATAATGCGTTCCTGATGAGTTTATGATACATGCACAAATGCTCGAAGGAATCGGAGACATGGGAAGAGCTTGAGTGTGAAGGAAAAGAAGACACCGAAATCCTTTGTCGTTGCACTCATGAAGAGGATAACTGATTGGAGGGGGTGGGTGGCTGAGTGGAGTGTGAATAAGGTTTATTGGGGTGCTTAGGGAATAATTAGATATTATTTAAATGGTTAACAAGTAAATTAATGGATTCTAATTTGCTAATTAAAATTTTAAAAGGATTTCAAGTCCAATAAGCTTAAAAGTAGGCCCCTTAAAATCAAACACACTCCCAAAAAATATTTCTTATTGGAAATTTTTTAAAAATATTAGCCGAAGTCTCAAAAAGTCCCGGATTCGATAAAATTTATGTACTGTTAAAAATAAAATCTCGTGGGTAAAAATACCCAATAAAATCCCATTTTTGAAAAATAACCTTAAAACACCTTATATTAGTTAATAAAAATTAATTGTGTAATAAAAATAAATTTTCCCGAAAATTCTCCGGTCTCCGTTCCTCGTTCGAGCGTGAAATGCATCTAGAAACCCTAATGCATGAACTTTTAAAATTTCATGAAATAAATCCTATCATGCATGAATTATTCATAAAATTCATAAAATAATTAAACATATAAATTGAAATAAAACCCTAGGTTGCATGCATTCAGGTTATGTGAATTAAATTCTTGGACCTTATAGCGCATCCCAATGTTATATATATGATTTCTGAATACTGTCGTGGGAAGTGTCTTTGTGAAGAGATCTGACGAGTTTTTATTTGATTGAATGTAACGAATATCAATATCTTTATTCTTCTCAAGCTCTTTGGTGAATGCGAAGAACTTAGGAGGAATTTTTTAGTTCTGTCGCTTTTTACGTATCTTTCTTTCATTTGAGCACATCATTATCTTCATATAGTATAACAGGCTTCTTTTTGAATGATAATCTACATGAAATTTTGATATGTTCGGTCATTGATTTTAGCCACACACATTCATGACTTTCTTTATGTAGTGCAATACTCTCGGTGATTTGATGAAGTTGTTACAAGTGTTTGTTTTTGGGAACGCCAAGAAATTGCAGTGCCTCGACGAGTAAATAAATATCTGGTTTGGGAACGTGCTTTGTGTGGATCAGATAAATACCCGACATCAGCATAACCAATTATGCTTTGATTGGTACCTTTTGAATATAAAAGTCCCAAGTCTGTCGTTCCTCATAGATAACAGAATATATGTTTAATTCTGTTCCAGTGCCTCTTTGTTGGATATGAACTAAATCTTACCAATAAATTTACAGCAAAAGATATATCAGGTCTTGTACAATTTGCAAGATACATAAGGGCACCGATAATACTTAGATATGGAACTTCTGGACCAAGAATAACTTCATCATCTTCACATGGACGGAATGGATCTTTTTCTATGTTTAATGTTTTAACAACCATTGAAGTACTTAAAGGATTTGATTTATCCATATTAAAACGTTTAAGGACATTTTCTGTATAATTTTACTGGTGAACAAATATTTCATATTCTCTGTGTTCAATTTTCAAACCCAAACGATACTTTGTTTTTCCAAAGTCCTTCATTTCAAATTTTTCCTTCAAGTACGAAACAACTTCTTGAATTTTCTTATTCGTTCAAATGATGTTTAAATCATCAACATACAACAATAATTATGCATCCAGATTTTGTTCTCTTAATGAAAACGCAAGGGCATATTGAATTGTTTACATATAACTTTTCCATTAAGTGTTCCCTTAGCCGATTATACCATATTCGACTGGATTGCTTTAACCCATATAATGATCTTTGTAATTTCACAGAATAACATTCTCTGGGTTTTGAACTTTGTGCTTCAGGCATCTTAAATCCTTCAGGGATTTTCATATATATATATATATATATATATATATATATATATATATATATATATATATATATATATATATATATATATTACTATCGAGTGATCAGTATAAGTAAGCTGTGAAAACTTCCATAAGAGGCATTTCTAAATTTTCAGATACCGTCAAACTAATCAAATAGTGAAATGTAATTACTTCCATAACAGGATAATACGTTTTTTGATAATCAATTTCAGGCCTTTGAGAAAAACTTTGTGCAACAAATCGAGCTTTATATCTTACTATTTCATTGTTCTCATTTTGTTTTCGAATAAAAACCCATTTGTATCCAACAAGTTTTACACATTCAGGTATAAGGACTATAGGCCCAAAAACATTACGTTTATTTAGCGAATCCAATTCAACCAGGATGATGTCTTTCCATTTTATCCAGTCATGTCGATTTTTACATTCACGAAATGATTTTGGTTCATGATCTTCATTATCATTTATAATGTCAAATGCCACATTGTAAAAAAATATTTCATCAATTTCTTTTATATATTTTCGGTTCTATATTTTTCCAGCATTAATATAATTGATAGAGATTTCACGATTCTCATCAGTTTGTGGTCTGACGGAACATTTCATCATCATGTATTTATGCCGGATTATCATTCTCTATTTTGTGATCATCGTGTTTCTCTATACTTTTTCTTTTTCGAGGAATTTTATCTTTGAAACCGATTGGCCTTCAACGCTTCAAGCGTTTAATGACATCATGAGTATTTTCAATTTGTTTCTTTGGAATTTCAATTCGAGCATGGGTATTTACAATATTTGGATATGATTTAGCTACCCCTTTGTGTCTGCAAATGCATCTGGTATTTGATTTGCTATTCTTTGCAAGTGCACAATTTGTTGTAAATTCTTTTCACATTGTTTAGTTATTGGATCCAGATGTAACAATGATTATGTATACCATGTAATTTTCTTTTCGATATTTTTATTTTCTCCACCTAACATTGAGAAAATTTTCTCATTAAAATGACAATCAACAAAACATGATATAAACACATCGCTTGTCTGAGGTTTAAGATAGCGAATTATTGATGGGATATCATAACCAACACAAATTCTGATATTTCTTTGAGGTCTCATTTTTGTTTTTTGAGGCGGTGCAATAGGCACATATACCATATATCAAAAAATTCTCAAATGAGAAATGTCTAGTTCTTTACCAAATGCAAGCTGCAATGAGAGTATTTATGATATGCACTTGGTCTGACGTGAATTAATGAAGCAACATGTAAAATTGCATGTCCCCATATAGAAACAGAGAGTTTTGTTTTCATAATCATTGCTCTAACAATCAGTTTTAGACGTTTAATCAATGATTCAACTAATCCATTTTATGTATGTCATGAGCAACATGATGATCAACAGTGATTCCCATTGACATACAGTAATAATTGAAATTCTGGGAAGTAAATTCACCAGCATTATCAAGTCTAATTTTTTTGATTATATGATTTGGAAATTGATTCTTCAATTTTATTTTTTGAGTAAGTAATCTTGAAAATTCGACATTCATATTGATAATAAACATACATGTGTCCATCTGCAGGAGGTATCGATCAATACTATAAAATATCTAAATGGTCCACATGGTGGATGAATTGGCCCACAAATATCACCCTGAATACGTCCAAAAAACATGGGTGATTCATTTTGGTTTTAGCTGGCGATGGTCTTATAATAAGTTCTCAAGAGAATATGTTTTGCATTGAAACTTATTATTTTGAAAGATTTTCTGATCTTTCAGCGGATGACCATGTTTATTTTCTATAATTCTTCGCATCATTGTTAAACCAGGATGTCCTAATTGAAAGGGGATCAATTAAGGTGCACGAATGCGCAACGAAAGTTTAAAATTCGATTTTATCAAGAAAAATCCGAGCACATCTACTAGTGTGTAGCATATACAAGAACACTAAATATGACATTCATAGCGTGTTTAGAAATATACCAATCAATCACAATGGATTGATGATGGCTCCAACCAAGTTGTAAACAACTTGGCACTTGAAAGGATGAACTTCTACAAGCTTTCCTTGAGCACACCTTGCTCAAAATTAAGCGCACAACCAACTAGGTAGATCCACTCTTATTTTGCACTAGAAAAATAGGAGGATTTATCTTTGAGAAGTGTAGGGAATCTTCAACAATTGAAGAACAAAAGTTGGAGAGAATGTGGAGTGCAAGTTTCAGCCATGTTGTGTAGGAGGAGAGAAGGGATTGCTTTTCTTGGTGTTTGAAAAAGTAGAGACCACCTTTAGCATGCCATGCAATTTTTTAATAAAAATTATTCCCCAACTCTTCACCTCCTAAGCATGCAAAACCTATTAGGGCTTGTAACAATTACTAAGCTCATGGACTTTAATTTAATTGTCTCAAACAAATTTGAGCCCAATTAAACCTTACTTGATTTTACTCAAGCCCACTAGTTGAACAAATATTTCTTATTGGGCTCTACACGACCCAATACGATTTAATTAATTCAACACTTGAATTAATTTAATTATTTGGACTCTACTAGGCCCACTAGTGTTTAATTAATTAAATGCTTGAATTAATTTAATTTAGTCCATAATAATGTTTATGAAAATCACAATTTTCAAATACATTATTTATTTGGCCAACTTTTAATTTAGGAACATTTCCTCAAATTAAAAGTTACATTCTCCTTATTGGAGTCATACTTCTATTTTTCCTTACGCTTATAAACTCCTTTATAAGCCGTTCAACACATTGAACTATTTTACTTCTCAACGGGATCTAGAAAGCTAGCACTTGTGTGGCCCTCAATGGTTCATTGATACAACTAGCCGTGGATTCACATCTCTATGTGATTCGAACTAAACATGTCCTTATTCGAGCATACCCCAGTTGCTTCATTCTTACTTTTCAACTCCTTGATAATAAGAACGTCAGAACTCAAGTCTGATAGTACCCAACCAATCATGTTAAACGCCTAGCAGCATCGCTTACATGATTCCCTAGGTATCAAATGATAGTGCCTGCAAGAACCATTTAAGTTATGGTTAGCGTACAGTAAGGTCCCTTCAACTCATATATCTCGACCGATTCGACAACCATAGGTATATCGAGAGTTGTCAATGAATCGATACTATGTGTCATGTCGTAGCTGCATCGATGGTTTAATCTAAGAAACCCCTTTCTTAATTACCACCATACTCTGATCAAAGATTTCAAACTACATACACATGAGATCACATAGGATATCCATAACCGAAGGCAAGCGGTGAATCCCCGACTACAATACATCGACTCCTATATGTTTCGACAAAACACCGAACCTTGCCACCTGATGACCCTATGAGAGTCGGTCAACAAGACAAAGTGTAATGGTAGCACATAGAGTCTCAATGTTGTCCCAGGTCATAAGGACTAATGGTGTACAACAATAAACTAGGACGTTTCCACTCGATAAGTGAGAACCACTTGGAGAGTCCTTTATGGAGGGATGTTCAGTGTACTCTACAAGGAGCACCTATCTGCACGTTCGGACATCACAATGTCCATACCAATGAAACATGGTACTCACATCGCAGATAGTAGTCTCGAACTCGAGCGGCCTATATCCTTCTTAGCGGCGGCTAAATCGACTAGGAACTGTTTAAAATATACAGTATTCCAAATATGAGTTTCATGATATTCATAATATGAGCATCTCATATTCTTTCTACTATTTGTATATTCAAGGACTTTATCTATGCAACTAGCATGGGTATACAGATAAAGAAGTGCCAAAATAATAATTTCAAATATTATTAAAATAAAGACTGTTCATACATAGATTTTCATCGTGAACACTCGGCCAACACTTGGCTCGACGTGCACCTACTCTAACAATCTCCCACTTGCACTAGAGCCAACTACCCATAAGCTTCAAACCCATCGATTCGCGATGCTTCTCGAATAATGGTCTAGGTAAAGGCTTAGTTAGCGGATCAGCAACATTATCTGCGGAGCCGACTTTGTCAATCGAGACATCTCCTCTTTCCACAATCTCAATACATGTTTGGACTTTCTGATGAGACCTTAGCTCCTTTGCTTGAGCAATGGCTCCTGTTTTGTCACAAAACACCAGGACAGATGTAAATCCATTAGGAATGACGCCCAACTCATGGACGAAATTCCTTATCCAAACAGCCTTCTTTGCTGCAGCTGATGCAACAATATATTCTGCCTCAGTGGTGGAATCCGCTGTACTGTCTTTCTTGGAACTCTTCCAAGAGACAGCAGCACCATTGGGCATGAATATGAATCCAGAGGTAGAGTTCGAGTCATCGATATCTCTTTGGAAGCTAGAGTCGGTATAGCCTTCCAATTTCAGTTCTCCACCCTCATAGACCAAGAACAACTTATTGGTCCTTCTCAAATACTTAAGGATATCTTTCACAGCTTTTCAATGTGGAAGACCAGGGTTCGATTGATATCTACTCAATACACTTAGTGCGAAAGCCACGTCAGGACGTGTAGATATCATCCCATACATGATGCTACCAATCGCAAATGCATATGGAATGCGTGTCATCGCCTCTATCTCTACATCAGTCTTAGGAGACATAGACTTTGATAGGGACACGCCATGACACATTGGTAGATGTCCTCTCTTGGACTCATCCATCGAGAACCTCTTCACGATGGTATCAATGTATGTGGACTGGGTGAGACCAAGCAATCTTCTTAATCTATCTCTATAGATCTGTATTCCTAATACAAAAGATGCTTCACCCAAGTCCTGCATCGAGAACTTACTCGCTAACCATATATTTGTTGATTGCAACATTCCTACATCATTCCCAATGAGTAGAATGTCATCAACATAAAGTACAAGGAATGTCACAGCACTCCCACTAACCTTCTTATACACACAGAGTTCCTCAGGATTCTTAGTAAAACCAAACTCTTTGATTGTACTATCGAATCTAAGGTTCCAACTCCTAGATGCCTGCTTTAAATCATAAATATATCTCTGAAGTTTGCATACCATATGCTCACTTTCGACAGATGTAAACCCTTTAGGTTGAGACATGTAAATCTCTTCCTTAATATCCACATTAAGAAAGGTTGTCTTGACATCCTCTGTCATATCTCATAGTCATACCATGCAGCTATGGCTAGCAATATCCTAATGGACTTGAACATTGCAACTGGAGAAAAGGTTTCCTCAAAGTCAACTCCTTGTCTTTGAGTATATCATTTTGCCACCAATCGCGCCTTGAAGGTCAATACCTTCCCATCCTCCCCAAGTTTCCTCTTGTAAATCCATTTAAACCCTATGGGAACAATTCCCTCAGGTGGATCCACGAGATTCTACACTTGGTTCGAATGTATGGAATTCATCTCAGATTCTATTGCTTCAAGCCACTTGGATGAATCGACATCAGATAATGCTTCCTTGAAGTTCCTTGAATCACATCCATAGTTAGGCTCATCATGGCCCTCTTCAAGAAGCAGACCATACCTCATAGGTGGTCTCGAGACTCTCTCGGATCTTCTAGGAGCTTGTATCTCCTCTCTTGGCTCTTCAGGTGTGGGTTCTATAATTGTGGGTGTCTCTCGAACCTCTTCGAGTTCTATCATCTCCCTTTTTCTATCCAATAGAAATTCCTTTTCCAAAAAGGTTGCATTCCTAGAAACAAACACCTTTGTTTCTCGGGGATGATAGAAGTAATATCCAACGAAATTCCTTGGATATCACACAAAGTAACATAAAATGGATCGACTGTCAAATTTATCTCCCACTACCTGCTTAACATAAGCAGGGCAACCCCATATTCTAAGATAAGAATATTTGGGAGGCTTGCCCATCCGTATCTCATATGGTGCCTTGTCAACTTCCTTTGAATGGACATTGTTCAACAACAGTGCCGATGTCTCAAGCGCATATCCCCAAAAGGATGGCGGCATGTAGAGGTATGTGTTTCGTTTTTGAAAATTTGCGGAAAAATTTAAAAGTTTCTCTTTAAATAAATAAAATGTCTCATTCATAAAATAAACTGAATAAAAGTTTTGATGTTAATGTAACAGCGGAATAAAAGTTTTAAATGTCGAAATAGCAGCGGAAGTAAATATCTATTTCAAAACAACAACTTAAAATAATTCGTCGTGATAAAAAATGAGTTTGCATAATAATGATAAATAAACTGATAAATGAGGTCATTGGGTTCCTACTACTGCCGGCCCAAGATGGCTCACTGGTCTCCGCCCTCGGCTCCGACCTCATCAGTACCTACAACTAATCAAGTCTAGTGAGTCTAAAGACTCAGCATGCATATATCGTAGATAACAAGTAAATATATCATAAAATTTCATGCCGTGTAACGATATCATGTCGTAAAACGTAACGTGAAATATCATGTCATGAGTAATTATAAATACGTGCATAACTAAACTGAAAATCGTAAGTGAAATGCTTGCTCGATAAAGCCCTGTCATGAAATAGCATATAATAATTTTCTGTTCAGAATATGTTCTACGCTAGTGGCCCATAACGTGAAATGAATCGTCTAATCAGACTAAACCACAGTATACTGGGCGGTAGAGATCATCACAGCCATTGGACTAGATATCTCTACCCATACATGAACATGGACTGAACCGGTCATTGACCACCGGATGAAATAATAATCCCGTGATAAGCTGCAATCCCATGAACGTGAGGTGACCACAGCAATATCGCATATGTCTCAAAAATGAACATTTTATATTTTTATGCACGTAATATAATTAAATGTCCTGTGTTATTTTACCGAATGGGTTGTATTGTTCTAGGCTCGCTGCGACCTAATTCTAACATGAAAAATATGCAAATGATTTTTCCTTGAAAATAACTTAGTCATTGATCCCCAAAACGGGGCCAACTAGACCAACAACTAAATTTCTAACCATGACTCCGTACCAACCTGAACCAACATCGAACCATCATTTAGTCATGATTAAAATACACCTAAAATGATGAAATAATGCTCCTAAAAATTGTGCAAGTCGAAATTTGGCAAATGGAGGCCAAAACATGAAACGCTATTTCGAGAGTCACTTTGGCACATTGCACCGTAAATTCTCGTACGACCTCTAAACTTAATCGAATCACGAACGGCCAAAAACATGACTTTCCTAACTTGATGAGGTACTTTCCAATCCAAGGCCATAGGCTAAAAGCCAACCAAGAACTCAAACGAGCCTCTGAACCGAAGCACCAGGTTGTTGTGCAAAATTACAGCAGCAGCGCTTGAGCTTGCATTGCTTCGTTTGCGAGGCTAATGGCCATTGGGGCTTTAACCACCGACCAGATCCTCTTACCAACATCCTAAGGTATAGCTTGAACCATGGCTAATGGCCCTAGGCCAGCCACAATCCAAGCAACATCCGAACCATCACCACGCTTCCAACCGAGAACAAAACTGCACGCGTGGGACGTCTCTCTTGTTCTTGCTGTCATGTACCATTCCAATGGCCATTTGATTGACAATGGCACGATCTAAACATCTTGAGATATTGTATGAACCATGGCTAAGGGCTAAAAAGCCAACCAAGATCCATACCCACCTCAAAACCGAACACACACTTATACAGAAAAATTTCAGAAAAACGGAAACCGTGGGACGCTTGTGTTGTTTTGTTTTAAAACGAGGGAACCGTGAACCAAGCCATGAAATGGCATCTTGATCACGTCGTAGACATGCCAAGGAGAGGTTCTAACCATGGCTACAGGCCCTAGGGCAGCCGAGATTAGAACTCTCCCTTAGACAACCCAAACAAGAAAACGAGACATAAAAATCGCAGCATGGAGTGTTTCTGTCAAAACTGGTTTCGTGGGGTGCATGGACCGCAAACAATGGACCAACATGATCCTAATACACCCTAGTACGTGCCTAGGTGCAGCCTTGGGAGCCTAGGATCGATCCAACCACCTGAACTCACAAAAACAAGCAAAACCGTGAGGGCACAATAGGAAGGCCGAAATCTATACATGTTTTTCATAAGTTTTTGACATTATTTCGGTTTTGCCTTTAAAATTATGCACATGAAATGTTTTAAAAATATTAATATGACTTGATTGAAGAGTAAAATAATGATAGAAACATGCCTGAAAATTTGCTTTGAAAAGAAAACAAATCGAACGACGACACGGCGCGACGGAGACGGAGTGTTCTTCTTTCGTTTCTACTCTTCTTTCTTGTTTTTACCCTAGCCTCTCAAGATTTTATCTCTAGTATTTTCTTAGAATTTCGAAATAATGGAGAGGGAGAGAAGGTAAGAAGAAATGAAGGGAAGTCTACAAGATAAATGGAAATTTGAATGGTAAAAATGAATCTTGCTATCCTAGTTGTTTGAGAGATAAGGGAAAAGATTTGATTTGATTTCTTTAATGAGGTGACCGAAAATTTCATTCAAAAAAAGTGGTATGAAAATTGCTTAATTATTAATTATTGAAGATTAAGTGTGATGGAATTATCTCCCAAGAAAATGGATAAGGAAAAGAATCAAGGAAATGAGTTGTCAAACTTTTTAAATCTTCCAAAGGTGATGGCCGATTTTCCTCTTTTAAAAATGGGATGGAATATTGCTTAATTATTGAATTTTAACTAATTAAAGTTTTAAACATTAATTATGTATTTTAGTTAACTAATAAATTAGTTTAGGATAGGCATTATCTTGCATGCATGGCTAAATCTTTAAATTAAATTACCAACATGTTAAATTACAATTTGTTAATTAAAATAAGCCTAGATTATCTTATCTCAATTGATCATATATTTTAATTTAGGCTTTTAATTAAATTATTGGACATAAAAGGCTTGTTTACTGCTTATCTCCTATTTAATTAAATAATTCCTTAAACTTACTTTTTTATTAAAATAACTTATTCTTTATCTTAAATTAATTCTAGGAATGTTTTCTTAATATTAAATTTTATCTCAATATTCCAACTCCAGTTCGGCCTCACTTATTTAACTGAAAAGATAAAAATAAACTTATGCGATTTAAAATAAATAATCATGACTAACAATTTTTTTAAAAAATGCTTTAAATAATCAAGAAATAATTTTTAATTTAAATACTAGAAATTATGCATGGCTTATAGGTAGTCTGATTAAACGGGTTCTACAACTCTCCTCCCCTTAAAAGAAATTTCGTCCTCGAAATTAAAACTTACCGAATAGCTCGGGGTACCGACTCCTCATCTCTGGCTCAGACTACCACGTAGCTTCCTCATGTGAGTGATTAAGCCATTTGACTTTCACTCGCTTAACCAGCTTGTTCCGAAGCTTCTTCTTCTGTCTGTCTATGATCTGCACTGGTCTCTCTTCATAAGACAAGTTAGGAGTAAGCTGCAACGGCTCGAAGTTCAAGACATGCGAAGTATTTGCAATATACTTCCTCAGCATAGAGACGTGGAACACATTGTGTACTCCAGCCAGATTCGACGGAAGAGCAACCCGATAAGCTAACGTCCCAACCCTGTCGAGGATCTCAAATGGTCCGATGAATCTCGGACTGAGCTTTCCTTTCTTTCTGAACCACATGACACCTTTCATAGGTGCCACCTTCACGAAAACATAGTCGCCAACGGAAACTTCTAGATCTCTCCTCTTCTAATCAGCATAGCTCTTCTATCGCCTCTGAGCAGTCCTCATCCTATCACGGATCTTGACTACTACATCGGCAGCCTGCTGAATAATCTCTGGACCCAACTCTGATCTCTCCCATACTTTATCCCAATAAATAGGGGATCTACACTTACGACCATACAGTGCTTCAAATGGAGCCATACCTATAGACAACTGAAAACTGTTGTTATAGATGAAGTCTACCAATGGCAAATTCGACTTCCAACTCCTTGAAAAGTCGATGACACAAGCACGGAGAAGATCCTCCAAAATCTGGATAACTCTCTCTGACTGCCCATTTGTCTGAGGGTGGAAAGCTGTGCTAGACAACAACTTCATACCCACTTCTGAATGCAGACTTTTCCAAAATGCGGAAGTGAATCTAGGATCTCTGTCAGACACTATAGAAACACGAATACCGTGAAGTCTGACTATCTCTCGGATATACGACTCTGCATACTGAATCATGGTGAAAGTCGTCTTAATGGGCAAGAAGTGCGCTGATTTGGTAAGACGATCAACCATCACCCAGATAGCATTCGATCCTCTGACTGACTTCGGCAACCCGGTCATGAATTCCATGGTGAGATTCTCCCACTTCCACTCGGGAATAGGAAGAGGCTTGAGCAAGCCTGCTGGTCTCTGATGCTCTGCTTTCACTAGCTGGCACGTCAGACACTCGAATACGAAACGTCTGATATCCTTCTTCATCCCGGGCCACCAATACAACAACTGCAGATATTTGTACATCTTCATACTCTCAGGGTGAATAGAGTACGGCGACATGTGGACCTCGGATAAAATATCTGCTCGAATAGAATTACTGCGAGGAACCCACATTCTGTCTCGATATCTCACAATACCGTTGCTAACTGTATACAAGATACTGCCCTTGGCCTCATCTCTCTGCTTCCACTTTGCCAACTGCTCATCTGCTGACTGACCACTGCGAATACGGTCTAGAATGGAAGACTGAATCGTCAAAATAGATATACGGGGAACTCTATCTCGAGGATACGTCTCTAGATCAATCCTCTGCATCTCAGACTAAAGAGGTCTCGAAATCGTCAAATGAGCCATCACTGCGACTTTTCTGCTCAGTGCATCCGCAACTACATTAGCTTTACCCGGGTGGTAGCTAATGTCACAGTCATAGTCCTTCACTAGCTCCAACCAACGCCTCTGACGCATATTCAGCTCTTTCTGCGTAAAGAAGTACTTGAGGCTCTTATGGTCGGTAAAGATCTAGGCAGTTCTCTCCGTTCAAATAATGCCTCCAAATCTTCAAGGCAAAAACTACGGCGGCCAACTCTAGATCGTGGGTAGGATAGTTCTTCTCATGGATTTTCAACTGACGAGAAGCATACGCTATCACATTCCCATGCTGCATCAATACTGCGCCTAGACAGAGCTCTTGGCCCTGACGGCATGGCCAAAACTTGTTCCGAGATAAGAGCTTGCTTCAAAGTATCGAAGCTCTTCTGACACTCATCGCTCCACACGAATTTAACATTATTCTTTGTCAACGACGTGAGTGGAAGTGCGATAGAGGAGAATCCATGAATAAACTTCCGATAATATCCTGCTAGGGCAAGGAAACTACGGATCTCTGATGCATTCTGCGGCACAACCCAATCTCTGACTGCTGCGACTTTCGCTGTGTCTACCTCGATACTACTACTAGCAACGATGTGGCCTAAGAATGCCACCTTCTCTAACCAGAACTCGCACTTACTGAACTTTGCGAATAACTTATGCTTTTGCAAGGTCTGCAAAATTGTGATCAGATGTCTGTTGTGATCCTCCTGATTCTTAGTGTAGACGAGAATGTCGTCTATGAATACTATCAAAAACTGATCAAGATACGGCTGAAATTCGCGATTCATGAGATCCATGAATGCTGGCGCATTCGTCAGACCGAATGGTATCACAAGGAACTCGAAGTGGCCATAACGAGTCCTAAAAGCAGTCTTGGAAACATTGGAATCTTTCACCCTCAACTGGTGATAACCGGAACGCAGATCAATTTTTAAGAATACCGAAGCTCCCTGCAACTGATCAAATAAATCTTAAATCCTCGGGAGTGGGTATTTGTTCTTAACTGTAACCCTGTTCAATTCCTGGTAGTCAATGCAAAGCCTCATCGTACCATCCTTCTTCTTAACAAATAAGACTAGCGCGCCACATGGTGAAAAACTCGGGCGAATGAACTCTTTGTCAAGAAGTTTCTGAATCTGCTTCTTAAGTTCTGCCATCTCTGTCGGTGCTAATCGGTACGGTGCTTTGGAGATCGGAGCCGTACCTGGCATAAGCTCAATAGAAAACTCCACCTCTCGCTCGGGTGGCATACCAGAGACGTCATCAAGAAACACGTCTAGAAAATCCCTGAAAATTGGGACATCGGAGGCTGACTGACTGGGTACCACGGGAACGGATATAAAAGTCGCTAAAAACGCCCGGCACCCTCTATGAAAGAGCTTCCTAGCCTGGACACAAGATATCAAACGCGGTAAATTAAAGTACTTGTCTGGCTCGAATAAGAACTGCTCCATCCCAGGCGGTCGGACTAGAACGGGTCTCCGTTGAAAGTCGATCAAAACCCCGTTCCTTAATAGCCAGTCCATCCCCAGAATGATGTTAAACTCTGGCATCGGCATAACGATAAGATCCGCATAAACAAGATTGACATGAAGCTCGAGGTCTATGTCTCGGATCACAATAGTAGCTGTCATCTCCTCATCAGAAGGCAATACTACTGAATAGGCTATATATAGCCCAATGGTCTTGACCTTGAGAAAATTAGCAAAGGTCTCCGAGATGAATTAATGGATAGCCCCTGAATCTATCAAGGCTTTCGTAGCTGAACCCGCTATAAAAATTCTCCCTGAAAGATTGGAACGCTAAGCTGAACCCAATAGTTACAAGAACTAAACTTATAAAAATGCAAAGGTCAAAGTTCTCCTAAACTAAATTCCCAAAATAACAGTGATTAGAGCATGCAATCCTATCATCAATTCTATGTTCAAAACCTCAACCCGAAACATAAATTCCCAAAACATTGAATTTCGATATTAACTTAAAGCTTTAAGATACCTGTCATGAGCATGGTGTCTGGGTTCGTCTCCGCTACATAGAGAGCAAAACTCTGCCTTGGGTAGGCAGACTCTCCCGAGGGCACTGCTGCAGAAGGTGGTCTGGACTACCACTCTTATTACACTTCCCTAATCCATACATACACGCTCCAGCATGGCGGTGTGTGCACTTAGGACAGACTGGGTGCTCAAAAGTCCTCGGGACTGCGCGTCCCCGCTGCTGCTGCTACCCTCTGTTCCTGGGTGGGCCGTGGAAAGGCCTCTTATTCTTAGGCTGCTGCTGAGGAGGAGGGCGGTGTGGCACTGGGACTGGTTGCTTGTCCTGGCGATCCCTCTCAATGTCAATCTGATCTTGCTCTGCAGCAAGAGATCAGGAAACAGCAACTTCAAAGGTAGTAGGGCCTGCCACCCTAACATCGCGGCGCAAGATCGGCCGTAAACCATCCAAAAAATGCCTCAGCTTGGCACCGACATCGTTCGCAATCATGGGCAAAAAATGGCAACCCCTCTCAAACTTACGGATGAACTCTGTAACGGTCAAGTCTCCTTGCCTCAGGGTCATGAACTCCCTGGTCAACCTGGCACGCACCTCGTCAGTAAAATATTTGGAGTAAAATACCTCTGTTAAGCACGTCCAGCTCAGAATAGCCAAGTTCAAGGCTACGGATGCTCCTTCCCACCATAGGCGTGCGTCTCCTCCAAATAGATATGTCGCACAACTAACTCTGTCCGCATCACCAAGCTCCATGAACTCAAAGATAACCTCAAGGGAATTGATCCAGCCCTCGGCAATCATAGGATCGGAAGTCCCTGAGAACTCCTTCGGCCTCATCTTCATGAAGCGCTCATAGGTAGCCTCAAGTCCCATCGGCCTGGCTGTCACAGCGTTGTTCCCCACAAACTGTGCAAAGAACTGAGTCATCCCAGCTAGCATCTGGGCATTCATGTCCGGTGGAGGTGGAGGTGGTAAATCTCTCTCCTGCCTCTGATTCTCACCGTCCTCCTGGCGAGGTTCATCATCTCTCGTGCGCTCAAGAACGCGTCTAGGAGGCATACTGTTCCATACATAACCCATACGTAACTAACATGCATAATCTCTATTATTTCTTTAAATTTAAATAAATATTGCGTAATCAAAATCTGAACGTAAAATATTTCATGAAAACATGTTGTTAAAATATTTCATGCTTTAAAAGAAATGCGTAAACGTAAAACTTACAGACCGAAGACGTGACTTCGTGAGCTTCTCGAGGTCAGTAGTAGTGCAACCCTTTACAAGAACATAGGCTCTGATACCAAATGTAGAGGCCCATGTTTCGTTTTTGAAAATTTGTGGAAAAATTTAAAATTTTCTCTTTAAATAAATAAAATGCCTCATTCATAAAATAAAGTGAATAAAAGTTTTGATGTTTAATGTAACAGTGGAATAAAAGTTTTAAATGTCGAAATAGTAGCGGAAGTAAATATCTGTTTCAAAACAACAACTTAAAATAATTCGTCATGATAAAAAATGAGTTTGCATAATAATGATAAATAAACTGATAAATGAGGTCCTCGGGTTCCTACTACTACCGACCCAAGATGGCTCACTGGTCTCCGCCCTCGGCCCCGATCTCATCACTACCTACAACAATCAAGTCTAGTGTGTCTAAAGACTCAGCATGCATATATCGTAGATAAAAAGTAAATATATTATAAAATTCCATGTTGTGTAAAGATATCATGTCGTAAAACATAATGTGAAATATCTTGTCATGAGTAATTATAAATACGTGCATAACTGAACTGAAAATCGTAAATGAAATGCTTGCTCGATAGAGCCCTGTCATGAAGTAGCATATAATAATTTTCTGTTGAGAATATGTTCTACGCTAGTAGCCCATAAGGTGAAATGAATCGTCTGATCAGACTAAACCACAGTATACTGGGCGGTAGAGATCAACACAGCCCTTGGACTGGATATTTGTACCCATACATGAACATGAACTGAACCGGTCAGTGACCACCGGATGAAGTAATAATCCCATGATAAGCTACAATCCCATGAACGTGAGGTGGCCACAAGCAATATCGCATATATCTCAAAAATAAACATTTTATATTTTTATGCACGTAATATAATTAAATGTCCTGTATTATTTTACCGAATGGGTTGGATCATTCCCAGGCTCACTGCGACCTAATTCTAACATGAAAAATATGCAAATGATTTTTCCTTGAAAATAACTTAGTCATTGAACCCAAAAACGGGGCCAACTAGACAACTAAATTTCTAACCATGACTCTGTACCAACCTGAACCAACATAAAACCATCATTTAGTCATGATTAAAATACACTAAAATGATGAAATAATGCTCCTAAAAATTGTGAAAGTCGAAATTTGGCAAATGGAGGCCAAAACATGAAACGCTCTTTCATGAGTCACTTTGGCACATTGCACCGTAAATTCTCGTACGACCTCTAAACTTAATCGAATCAGGAACAGCCAAAAACATGACCTTTCTAACTCGATGAGGTATTTTCCTAGTCCAAGGCCATAGGCTAAAAGCCAACCAAGAACTCAAACGAGCCTCTGAACCGAAGCACCAAGTTGCTGTCCAAAATTACAGCAGCAGCGCTTGCGCTTGCATTGCTTCGTTTGCATGGCTAATGGCAATTGTGGCTTGAACCACCGACCAGAGCCTCTTACCAATATCATAAGGTATGGCTTGAACCATGGCTAAGGGCCCTAGGCCAGCCACAATCCAAGCAATACCCGAACCATCACCACGCTTCCAACCGAGAACAAAACTACACGCGTGGGACGTCTCGCTTGTTATTGCTGTCATGTACCATTCCAGTGGCCATTTGATTGACCATGGCACGATCTAGACATCTTGAGATATTGTATGAACCATGGCTAAGGGCTAAAACGCCAACAAAGATCCATACCCACCTCAAAACCGAACACACACTTATACAGAAAAATTTCAGAAAAATAGAAACTGTGGGACGCTTGCGTTGTTTTGTTTTAAACCGAGGGAACCATGAACCAATCCATGAAAGGGCATCTTGGTCACGTCCTAGACATGCCAAGGAGAGGTTATAACCATGGCTACAGCCCCTAGGGCAGCCGAGATCAGAACTCTCCCTTAGACAACCCAAACAAGAAAACGAGACATAAACTTCGTAGCATGGAGTGTTGCTGTCAAAACTGGTTTCGTGGGGTGCATGGATCGCAACCAATGGACCAACATGATCCTAATACACCCTAGTACGTGCCTAGGTGCAGCCTTATGAGCCTAGGATCGAGCCAACCACCTGAACTCACAAAAACAAGCAAAACCATGAGGGCACAAGAGGAAGGCCGAAAATCTGTACATATTTTTCAAAAGTTCTTGACATTATTTCGGTTTTTACTTTAAAATTATGCACATGAAATGTTTTAAAAATATTTATATGACCTGATTGAAGAGTAAAAGAACGATAGAAACTTGCCTGAAAATTTGCTTTGAAAAGAAAACAAATCGAACGACGACAAGGCGCGGCGGAGACGGAGTGTTCTTCTTTCTTGTTTTTACCCTAGGCTCTCACGATTTTCTCTCTAGTATTTGCTCTGAATTTTGAAATAATGGAGAGGGAGAGAAGGTTAGAAGAAATGAAGGGAAGTCTACAAGATAAATGGAAATTTGAATGGTAAAAATGAATCTTGCTATCCTAGTTGTTTGAGAGATAAGTAAAAAGATTTGATTTGATTTCTTTAATGAGGTGACCAAAAAATTCATTCAAAAAAAGGGGTAGGAAAATTGCTTAATTATTAATTATTGAAGATTAAGTGTGATGAAATTATCTCCAAGAAAATGGATAAGGAAAGGAATCAAGGAAATGAGTTGTCAAACTTTTTAAATCTTGCAAAGGTGCTGGACGATTTTCCTCTTTTAAAATGGGGTGGAATATTGTTTAATTATTGAATTTTGACTCATTAAAGTTTTAAACATTAATTATGTATTTTAGTTAATTAATAAATTAGTTTAGGATAGGCATTATCTTGCATGCATGGCTAAATCTTTAAATTAAATTACCAACATGTTAAATTACAATTTCTTAATTAAAATAAGCCTAGATTAACTTATCTCAATTGATCATATATTTTAATTTAGGCTTTTAATTAAATTATTGGACATAAAAGGCTTGTTTACTGCTTATCTCCTAATTAATTAAATAATTCCTTAAACATACTTTTTTATTAAAATAACTTATTCTTTATCTTAAATTAATTCTAGGAATGTTTTCTTAATATTAAATTTTATCTCAATACTCCAACTCCAGTTCGGCCTCACTTATTTAACTGAAAAGATAAAAATAAACTTATGCGATTTAAAATAAATAATCATGACTAACAATTTTTTTAAAAAAATGCTTTAAATAATCAAGAAATTAATAATTTTTAATTTAAATACTAGAAATTATGCATGGCTTATAGGTAGTCTGATTAAACGGGTTCTACAACTCTCCTCTCCTTAAAAGAAATTTCGTCCTCGAAATTAAAACTTACCGAATAGCTCGGGGTACCGACTCCTCATCTCTGGCTCAGACTACCACGTAGCTTCCTCATGTGAGTGATTAAGCCATTTGACTTTCACTCGCTTAACCAGCTTGTTCCGAAGCTTCTTCTTTTGTCTGTCTAAGATCTGCACTGGTCTCTCTTCATAAGACAAGTTAGGAGTAAGCTGCAACGGCTCGAAGTTCAAGACATGCGAAGGATTTGCAATATACTTCCTCAGCATAGAGACGTGGAACACATTGTGTACTCCAGCCAGATTCGGCGGAAGAGCAACACGATAAGCTAACGCCCCAACCCTGTCGAGGATCTCAAATGGTCCGATGAATCTCGGACTGAGCTTTCCTTTCTTTCCGAACCACATGACACCTTTCATAGGTGCCACCTTCACGAAAACATAGTCGCCAACGGAAAACTCTAGATCTCTCGTCTTCTGATCAGCATAGCTCTTCTGTCACCTCTGAGCAGTCCTCATCCTATCACGGATCTTGACTACTACATTGGCAGCCTGCTGAATAATCTCTGGACCCAACTCTGATCTCTCCCATACTTCATCCCAATAAATAGGGGATCTACACTTACGACCATACAGTGCTTCAAATGGAGCCATACCTATAGACAACTGAAAACTGTTGTTATAGATGAAGTCTACCAATGGCAAATTCGACTTCCAACTCCTTGAAAAGTCGATGACACAAGCACGGAGAAGATCCTCCAAAATCTGGATAACTCTCTCTGACTGCCCATTTGTCTGAGGGTGGAATGCTGTGCTACACAACAACTTCATACCCACTTCTGAATGCAGACTTTTCCAAAATGCGGAAGTGAATCTAGGATCTCTGTCAGACACTATAGAAACGTGAATACCGTGAAGTCTGACTATCTCTCGGATATACGACTCTGCATACTGAATCATGGTGAATGTCGTCTTAATGGGCAAGAAGTGCGCTGATTTGGTAAGACGATCAACCATCACCCAGATAGCATTCGATCCTCTGACTGACTTCGGCAACCCGGTCATGAATTCCATGGTGAGATTCTCCCACTTCCACTCGGGAATAGGAAGAGGCTTGAGCAAGCCTGCTGGTCTCTGATGCTTTGCTTTCACTAGCTGGCACGTCAGACACTCGAATACGAAACGTCTGATATCCTTCTTCATCCCGGGCCACCAATACAACAACTGCAGATATTTGTACATCTTCGTACTCTCAGGGTGAATAGAGTACGGCGACATGTGGACCTCGGATAAAATATCTGCTTGAATAGAATTACTGCGAGGAATCCACATTCTGTCTCGATATCTCACAATACCGTTGCTAACTGTATACAAGATACTGCCCTTGGCCTCATCTCTCTGCTTCCACTTTGCCAACTGCTCATCTGCTGACTGACCACTGCGAATACGGTCTAGAATGGAAGACTAAATCATCAAAATAGATAGACGGGGAACTCTATCTCGAGGATATGTCTCTAGATCAATCCTCTGCATCTCAGACTAAAGAGGTCTCGAAATCGTCAAATGAGCCATCACTGCGACTTTTCTGCTCAGTGCATCCGTAACTACATTAGCTTTACCCGGGTGGTAGCTAATGTCACAGTCATAGTCCTTCACTAGCTCCAACTAACGCCTCTGACGCATATTCAGCTCTTTCTGCGTAAAGAAGTACTTGAGGCTCTTATGGTCGGTAAAGATCTGGCAGTTCTCTCCGTTCAAATAATGCCTCCAAATCTTCAAGGCAAAACTACGGCGGCCAACTCTAGATCGTGGGTAGGGTAGTTCTTCTCATGGATTTTCAACTGACGAGAAGCATACGCTATCACTTGGCTCGACGTGCACCTACTCTATGCAACTAGCATGGGTATACAGATAAAGAAGTACCAAAATAATAATTTCAAATATTATTAAAATAAAGACTGTTCATACATAGATTTTAATTGTGAACACTCGGCCAACACTTGGCTCGACGTGCACCTACTCTAACAATCTCCCACTTGCACTAGAGCCAACTACCCATATGCTTCAAACCCATCGATTCGCGATGCTTCTCGAATAATGGTCTAGGTAAAGGCTTAGTTAGCGGATCAGCAACATTATCTGCGGAGCCGACTTTGTCAATCGACACATCTCATCTTTCCACAATCTCAATACATGTTTGGACTTTCTGATGAGACCTTAGCTCCTTTGCTTGAGCAATGGCTCCTGTTTTGTCACAAAACACCAGGACAGATGTAACTCCATTAGGAATGACGCCCAACTCATGGACGAAATTCCTTATCCAAACAGCCTCCTTTGCTGGAGCTGATGCAAAAATATATTCTGCCTCAGTGGTGGAATCCGCTGTACTGTCTTGCTTGGAACTCTTCCAAGAGACAGCAGCACCATTGGGCATGAATATGAATCCAGAGGTAGAGTTCGAGTCATCGATATCTCTTTGGAAGCTAGAGTCGGTATAGACTTCCAATTTCAGTTCTCCACCCCCATAGACCAAGAACAACTTATTGGTCCTTCTCAAATACTTGAGGATATCTTTCACAGCTTTCCAATGTGGAAGACCAGGGTTCGATTGATATCTACTCAATACACTTAGTGCGAAAGCCACGTCAGGACGTGTAGATATCATCCTATACATGATGCTACCAATCGCAAATGCATATGGAATGCGTGTCATCGCCTCTATCTCTGCATCAGTATTAGGAGACATAGACTTTGATAGGGACACGCCATGACACATTGGTACATGTCCTCTCTTGGACTCATCCATCGAGAACCTCTTCACGATGGTATCAATGTATGTGGACTGGGTGAGACCAAGCAATCTTCTTGATCTATCTCTATAGATCTGTATTCCTAATACAAAAGATACTTCACCCAAGTCCTGAAGGTCAATACCTTCCCATCCTCCCCAAGTTTGAGTATATCATTTTGCCACCAATCGCGCCTTGAAGGTCAATACCTTCCCATCCTCCCCAGGTTTCCTCTTGTAAATCCATTTACACCCTATGGGAACAATTCCCTCAGGTGGATCCACGAGATTCTACACTTGGTTCGAATGCATGGAATTCATCTCAGATTCCATTGCTTCAAGCCACTTGGATGAATCGACATCAGATAATGCTTCCTTGAAGTTCCTTGGATCACATCCATAGTTAGGCTCATCATGGCCCTCTTCAAGAAGCAGACCATACCTCATAGGTGGTCTCGAGACACTCTCGGATCTTCTAGGAGCTTGTATCTCCTCTCTTGGCTCTTCGGGTGTGGGTTCTATAATTGTGGGTGTCTCTCGAAGCTCTTCGAGTTCTATCATCTCCCTTTTTCTATCCAATAGAAATTCATTTTCCAAAAAAGTTGCATTCCTAGAAACAAACACCTTTGTTTCTCGGGGATGATAGAAGTAATATCCAACGAAATTCCTTGGATATCACACAAAGTAACATAAAATGGATCGACTGTCAAATTTATCTCCCACTACCTGCTTAACATAAGCAGGGCAACCCCATATTCTAAGATAAGAATATTTGGGAGGCTTGCCCATCCGTATCTCATATGGTGCCTTGTCAACTTCCTTTGAATGGACATTGTTCAACAACAGTGTCGATGTCTCAAGCGCATATCCCCAAAAGGATGGCGGCATGTAGAGGTATGTGTTTCGTTTTTGAAAATTTGCGGAAAAATTTAAAAGTTTCTCTTTAAATAAATAAAATGTCTCATTCATAAAATAAACTGAATAAAAGTTTTGATGTTTAATGTAACAGCGGAATAAAAGTTTTAAATGTCGAAATAGCAGCGGAAGTAAATATCTATTTCAAAACAACAACTTAAAATAATTCGTCGTGATAAAAAATGAGTTTGCATAATAATGATAAATAAACTGATAAATGATGTCATTGGGTTCCTACTACTGCCGACCCAAGATAGCTCACTGGTCTCCGCCCTCGGCTCCGACCTCATCAGTACCTACAACAATCAAGTCTAGTGAGTCTAAAGACTCAGCATGCATATATCGTAGATAACAAGTAAATATATCATAAAATTTCATGCCGTCTAACGATATCATGTCGTAAAACGTAACGTGAAATATCATGTCATGATTAATTATAAATACGTGCATAAATAAACTGAAAATCGTAAGTGAAATGCTTGCTCGATAAAGCCCTGTCATGAAATAGCATATAATAATTTTCTGTTCAGAATATGTTCTACGGTAGTGGCCCATAACGTGAAATGAATCGTCTGATCAGACTAAACCACAGTATACTGGGCGATAGAGATCATCACAGCCATTGGACTAGATATCTCTACCCATACATGAACATGGACTGAACCGGTCAGTGACCACCGGATGAAATAATAATCCCATGATAAGCTGCAATCCCATGAACGTGAGGTGACCACAGCAATATCGCATATGTCTCAAAAATGAACATTTTATATTTTTATGCACGTAATATAATTCAATGTCCTGTGTTATTTTACCGAATGGGTTGTATCGTTCCAGGCTCGCTGCGACCTAATTCTAACATGAAAAATATGCAAATGATTTTTCCTTGAAAATAACTTAGTCATTGATCCCAAAAACAGGGCCAACTAGACCAACAATTAAATTTCTAACCATGACTCCGTACCATCCTGAACCAACATCGAACCATCATTTAGTCATGATTAAAATACACCTAAAATGATGAAATAATGCTCCTAAAAATTGTGCAAGTCGAAATTTGGCAAATGGAGGCCAAAACATGAAACGTTATTTCAATGAAATGGCATCTTGATCACGTCGTAGACATGCCAAGGAGAGGTTCTAACCATGGCTACAGGCCCTAGGGCAGCCGAGATCAGAACTCTCCCTTAGACAACCCAAACAAGAAAACGAGACATAAAAATCACAGCATGGAGTGTTGCTGTCAAAACTGGTTTCGTGGGGTGCATGGACCGCAAACAATGGACCAACATGATCCTAATACACCCTAGTACGTGCCTAGGTGCAGCCTTGGGAGCCTAGGATCGATCCAACCACCTGAACTCACAAAAACAAGCAAAACCGTGAGGGCACAATAGGAAGGCCGAAAATCTATACATGTTTTTCATAAGTTTTTGACATTATTTCGGTTTTGCCTTTAAAATTATGCACATGAAATGTTTTAAAAATATTAATATGACTTGATTGAAGAGTAAAATAATGATATAAATATGCCTGAAAATTTGCTTTGAAAAGAAAACAAATCGAACGACGACACGGCGCGACGGAGACGGAGTGTTCTTCTTTCGTTTCTACTCTTCTTTCTTGTTTTTACCCTAGCCTCTCAAGATTTTATCTCTAGTATTTTCTTAGAATTTCGAAATAATGGAGAGGGAGAGAAGGTTAGAAGAAATGAAGGGAAGTCTACAAGATAAATGGAAATTTGAATGGTAAAAATGAATCTTGCTATCCTAGTTGTTTGAGAGATAAGGGAAAAGATTTGATTTGATTTCTTTAATGAGGTGACCGAAAATTTCATTCAAAAAAAGGGGTATGAAAATTGCTTAATTATTAATTATTGAAGATTAAGTGTGATGGAATTATCTCCCAAGAAAATGGATAAGGAAAAGAATCAAGGAAATGAGTTGTCAAACTTTTTAAATCTTCCAAAGGTGATGGCCGATTTTCCTCTTTTAAAAATGGGATGGAATATTGCTTAATTATTGAATTTTAACTCATTAAAGTTTTATACATTAATTATGTATTTTAGTTAACTAATAAATTAGTTTAGGATAGGCATTATCTTGCATGCATGGCTAAATCTTTAAATTAAATTACCAACATGTTAAATTATAATTTCTTAAATAAAATAAGCCTAGATTAACTTATCTCAATTGGTCATATATTTTAATTTAGGCTTTTAATTAAATTATTGGACATAAAAGGCTTGTTTACTACTTATCTCCTAATTAATTAAATAATTCTTTAAACTTACTTTTTCATTAAAATAACTTATTCTTTATCTTAAATTAATTCTAGGAATGTTTTCTTAATATTAAATTTTATCTCAATACCTCAACTCCAGTCCGGCCTCACTTATTCAACTAAAAGATAAACTAAACTTATAAGATTTAAAATAAATAATCATGACTAACAACTTTTTTAAAAAAATGCTTTAAATAATCAAGAAATCATTTTTAATTTAAATACTAGAAATTATGCATGGCTTATACGTAGTCTGATTAAATGGGTTCTACATTTGATATGTCTGATATCAATGCTCTCACGACTTGTGAATCCTGTCTAAAAGGAAAGATGATCAAAATTCCCTTTAAGAGCCACGTTGAGCGAGCAAAGAGGTTATTGGATTTGATCCATACCGATGTGTGTGGTCCGCTTAGCATCACCACTAAGCATGGACATGCTTACTTCATCACCTTTACCGATTACTTTTCGAGGTATGGGTATGTGTATTTTCTGAAATACAAGTCTGAAGCCTTTGAAAGATTCAAAGAATTCAGAAGTGAAGTAGAGAAACAATTGGGACGAAGCATCAAGACACTTCGATCGGATCGAGGTGGTGAGTACTTGAGTGCCGAGTTCCAAGAGTATCTTAGGAAGAATGGGATTCTCTCGCAGTGGACTCCGCCCGCTACACCGCAGTTGAATGGTGTTTCGGAGCGTCGTAACCGGACTTTGATGGACATGGTTCGGTCTATGATGGGGTTCATGGACTTGCCGTGTGAGGTCCGGGGCCAAAGAAGGCGGGGGGTGATCGCCGGTGCCATGAGGTTGCACGGACAATAAGCGGCTCCTGGCAGGCTTCTAGGTGGAGGGAACATGAATGAACCGATCCCACACCAGAATAAGAGGGATTCCGAGACTGTTCAATGTAATGGGCTGTACAGTTGCAGAGGTCTTAAAAAGATTTGATATGTACTACTCATATCAAGCAGGTGTATCTTCTTTTCGGTAGCTCATCACATAAGAACTCCAAAGTTAAGCGTGCCTTACTTGGGGCAATTTTGGGATGGGCGACCCTCTGAGAAATTTCTCAGGGTGCGTGTGAGTGAGGACATAAGCACGCTGGAAAGACTCGTCTTGGTACAGTGAGGACAGTCGTCAAATCTGGGGTGTTACATCAAACATGCCCACTCCCACTAGCTTGTTCATCTTTCTTAGGGAAATATGTCCTAATCGAGCATGCCATAATTGTGCCGAATTTAGAGTATCTTGTTTTCGCTTGTTTGTTGTTGTTATTGATTGGACATTGTTTAGAGGAATATCTTTCAATTTTAAGGTGTAGAGATCGTTTTCAAGTTCTCCAGTACCAATTAAACCTTCAATATGGTAAATGTTGTAAACACCTTTGCTAAATAAACAAGAAAATCCATCTTTATCAAGCATAGAAATGGAAATAATGTTTTTCACCAATTCAGGTACAAACAAAACATCTCTTAACATTAACTTAAAATCATTGTTCAAATTCAAGCAAACATCTCCTACGGCCTTGGCAGCAAATCTTGCTCCATTTCCCATCCTCAAGAAGGTCTCACCTTCCCCAAGCCTTCTACTTCTTCCCATCACCTGCAAATCATTATAGATATGTGAGCCATAGCCGATATCCAATACCCAAGAAGTAGAGTTAATTGAAATGTTTACTTTAATATAGAACATACCGTTTTTAGAACTCTTTTGGGCAAGATATTCCCTGCAGTTACGCCTCCAATGTCCAGGCTTCTTGCAGTGATGGCAAATATCAGCAGTATTGTCAACCTTCACGGGTATGGCTGCCACGGCGGGACTCGGAGTCTGCCTCTTCAAGGGCACGTTCTTCTTGGGACGTTGGAAAGAATGCTTCTTTTCCTTCCCACGTGGATCGGTCTTCGTACCAGATGAAAAACCCACATAAAGAACCGGCTTCTCTTTCTTGATGGTGGACTCAAAGGTCACAAGCATGTTCACCAACTCCTCAAGGGTCGGCTCCATCTTGTTCATGTTGAAGTTCACCACAAAAGGATCAAATGAGCTCGGCAGCGATAAAAGCAACACGTCGGTGGTCAACTCCGAAGGCAACATAAGATCCATGCCAACGAGCTTGTCCACGAGCCCAATCATCTTTAGGCCATGCTCATGGACCGAGGCCCCATCTCGCATCCGTAAAGTGATCGGCTCCTTGACGGTAGCATGCCTAAGAGGCCGTGTTTGCTCACCAAAGAGCTCCTTGATATACAAATGAATGTCAGCAGCATTCTTTGCATCCTCAAAACGCCTCTGCAGCTCATCACTCATAAAAGTCTGCATATAACACCTAGATTTAAAGTTATGGCACACCCATCCTTGTAAGTCTGCAATTCCTCAGGAGTGCAGCTAGTCGGAGCCTCAACAGGGGGCGACTCAGTCAGTGTATATGCAATCCTTTCCCAAATTCAAGACGATTTTCAGGTTTCTTAGCCAAGTGAGGTAATTAGGTCCAGTTAATACGTGTTTTTCGAGTATGGCAGATAGCGGATTGCGAATCGAAGACATTGTCAAAAAGTACTGAAAAGTAAAACAGATAAATGTTAATGACTATTTTAAAATATTTAGTAAGATATAAAGTATGGACTTTTACTTTGTAAATATACGCTCCCACTGTTTTTGACATTTTTCACTACCCTCTAATGAAAACGGGAAACTCCTTTCCTCAATAGGTACGCAAGGTCCAATTAGCGAATTATGATCCTGAATAATAAAACCAATCACAATTCCTAAAAGTTGGTTTCCAATTGCATCACCATGCAACCCTCTACGTAAATTTTGTCTCACGTTTCATTAGGACCCAATAATATGACGTCTTTCATCTTTACGTGTCAAGCCTTACCCATCGATGTTGAACCTTAATGGACGGTCGCCATGAGTTCCCTCAATAATATGAGCCGAAACCATGGGAGTTCCACGTAGTTCACATCACCATGTCAATGGATGTCACAGCTTTCCGGCACCTAGGGCCCCCCAATAATATGAGCCGAGCCCCGAGCACGGGTAGCGTTCATCATGCACCCATTGTCGATGGAAGACATGGAAATTATAAACAACTTTATAATTTCCCTTTTCGGGCTTGATATTAATTTTGAATCTTATTCAAAATGAGGGTTTTTAATTTTAAAAGGTCTCATCATTAATTAAATAAACATATCATGCATATATTATAAACAGTAAACAAAACAAGGATGTTCAATCGCCCCAAAACTAATGGCCCGTGTGAGCTAAGCACGGGCCTAGGTCCAATCCTAGGGAAATTCAAGGAATGCAAATGCAACTATTACATAAGCTTCTAATATTTACATGTCTTCGATCTTCATAATCATCAAGGCCATCATCTTCCAATCTTGATCTTCCATTATTCTAATATTTACAAATAAATATCCATGACAAATAGGGATACATCTCATGGGGTGAGAACAGGCCATAAACCAAGCTCACTTTAAATTGGATAATTATTACAATCATTCAACACAAAATATCCTAGCATACACCTAGCAAATTGGGCTTGGGCTTTTGATCATCCTTCATGCATAATATCACATATCATATGATCGAAAAAAACTTGCACTATGGAATCCTCAATAAAAATATGATTTTGTATGCTCAAATTAATCGCAAGTGCACGATGTCAAGTAATAGTATAATGTATGTGAGTACGAGTATCGTTCCACTGAGGACTGTATTTAACAATTATTCTTTTTAGTTATGAGATCTTTAGCAACGAATATTTGATTGAGTGATTAATACTACTATGCTCAAAGAAAGATGCAAATAAAATGCTTTAATAAGTAATGAATGAGAATTAATATCTAAAATGTTAAGTAAAATTCAATGAGAAATGAATTTGTTGGGAATTTCGGTTCACCAACCCCTCGTTAATTAATTAATTCGTTCGATAGTGATTATATGCTTCCGACAGGATTTCCTATTCAACTGAACACACTCTCTCGAGCGATGCCAAACTAATTCGACTCAATGAAGTAGTTAAATGTCTTTAATTATTTATCCAGAGTGAATCGCATTTCGATTTATGAAATCCCCTAGTTTTCGACCCTAAGGACTATGACTATCGGCGCGTATCCAATTTCATATATCTATGTAAATTGTAGATTCACGGATTATACTACTCGTTCCTATCACAAGTTATTCTCTCGAACTCACTCGCAATATAAAAATGTTGTTAAAGTTAGCTATGCTCTAACAACACGAAGAAAAACAATAATATAATCAAGAATTACGCAACAATCGAATATAAATTAATTCAAATCAAAGTTTGGGGTAGGCTCCCCTTAAATCCCAACAAAATTTTAAGGTTTAGCTACTAGAATTCATGATTGACAATAAACAAAAAAAAGTTTAAAAGATGAAAACTAAATTAGAAATACGAGAATTGACTAAAAACGCGAAGAACGGTGCCCGGAAATCTTCGAATCTTCAATCCAAGCACAAAAGTCTCTCCCAAGCTCCGAGCCGCCTTTCAATTAAGTCTGAATATGTCTGCCTGACCTCCAAAACGTCCAGAATCCCCACCATATCATCCACCTTCAGAATTAAGAGAAGAAATCGTCCAAGAAATCTTTCCAAAAATACAAGCGCGCCCGGGCGGACATAAGTTTCCGCCCGGGGGGATGGTCTTTGCAAATTCATCTTTTTTCTTTTCTTTGGCGCGCCCGGGCAGACATAAATATCCGCCCGGGCGGATGACTCTCGCAATTTTTTTATTTTTTTCACGCCTTGGACGCCCCTGGGCAGATACAAATGTGCGCCCGGGCGGATGACTTTCGAATTTTTTTCTTTAAATCTTCAGTTTATTCCCCACTCTCCTGCATTTTCACCAACTAAACTCATAAATAACCAGAAACATAAATAATGCTAAAATAAGACAATATGCTGATAGATACCTCGATTCAAGAGAATATAATCAAGCTCGGTTCACACCTTCAAACATCTTTGTTCCCCACTTCAGTTTCAAATTTTCACCATCTTATCATGCATTTTTTTAGTTCTAACATTCGTGTAAATAAAGTCAATACTCGAAATAAAACTTCATATATCTACCACAGTGGCATGCGAATACACGACAGACAGGCCATGTCTCCTCAGTTCCTAATCATCCTTGGCTAACAATGTATTACTCCAAACACTGTCGGCTGACACACAAACATATGAAAAACAACTAAAACTTCATGCCAACGAACAATATGAACAAAGCACCAACACGACAAAGACGACACAACACCCATCCACCCCCCAATACTAAAGTCGAGCATTGTACCCAATGCAACATACGATAGAACAAGGACAGATAGGCATGACAAAATGAATGCAGTATACCTTAAGCATGCAGGATAAACGAAAATAAATACTAAACGAAACGAAATGCGATAAAGAAAAGAAAGTATAGAAGTGACTCCCCTCACACTGATCCTCCTCCTCGTGCTCCTCCGGGGGGGCGACGCCAGCATCTGGCTCCGGTGCATCGGCATAATGAAAATGGAACGGCGGCGGGAAAGCTGGCATGGGTGGTGGGAGAAGGGCTGGGTCGACACCACTGTGGCTCAGAGATAGGCGAAGCATGGCATCAGTAGCCGTCTGATACGTCTGACTCACAGCCTGCCACTGTAACTGATGGTCTGCAAAGGCAGCAAATTCGTCCATCCGGTCCTGAAGGAGGCGACGTCGCGGTCGCGGGGCCGGTGGTGGGGGCTGCTGTGGCACGGGATCAAACGCATAACCGTCCCAGATGGGTCCAAACTGCGGTAAAGCCTTCCGCCGCACTGCTAATTTCAGGAACCAGCTAGCGTCATCGAGAGCCTTGGTCGGTGGCAACCACTCATCGTCATCCTAAAAAATGACCCCAGCGCTCGCACATAGCTCTGTGATAATGTGGGGGAAGAACAATGCCACATTCGGATTATGAATGCTCAGCTGGATCTGCGAATTGATTATCCTGCCCACATTGAGTTGCATCTGAGTGATCAATGCATAAAGTAGCAGCCCCCTCTCCCTCTGGACTTCACTCGTGTGCCCGACTGGCATCAACCGTGTGGCCAGAAATGCATACCACAATGCAGCCGGGATAAGCAAATATTTCTCTAAAAAACAAGTGTGCGAGCCAGGTGTCTTCCACGGAGACCCCGGATAACAGATTCTTTGCATCATCAAGTCTAAATCCGGTTCTGCTGCCCATGCCACATAAACCGAGTCATCCACCGCCGGTGTCTCAAGCACCCTATTAATCTCCACTGAACTAAAATCGACCAACTTCCCTCTCACAAATGCCTTACCATCACTCCTCTCAGCTGCATTGGCATAGAATTCCCTTACCACTGGTACCACCGCGGCTTGCGGTTGGCTACAAAGTTTTCCCCAGCTTCTATTCTGAATCTGATTGATAATATCTATGTATTGCTCAAACTGGAAACCCCATTCGCGAAGCGGAGCTCTATGTATTTTCGCATGCTCATATCGTTCCCTAGCCGCAGTATTCACAAATAATTGAGAGGAATGAGATGACGAAGAGAAGCACCGTGACTTACCCGAGCCTTATTAGGTGCCATCGTTGTTGATTATTTGGGAAGAGCACGAGTAGCCCGTAGTAGGGGGGTGTTTGCCGGAACTAGGTGGTGGTCGGGAACTAAAGAGGCGGCCGGAAAAGAGGCGGCGGCGGCCGAAAATCGTGGAAGGTTGCCGGAGATTTGAGTTCTTGACCGGAAAAATCGCGTCTTGACACTCGGTGAAGGTGAAGGTGCACGATTGTACCTGAAATTTGGTGAGAAGAGATGAATTGAGTGAGATGGAGAGAGTATGAGGTAAAAAAATTCGGAAGGGGGCGAGGGTTTCGAATGGGTAGAGGAGAAAAAAGAGTAGCAGACTTTAAATATGCGCGATCCGCCCGGGCGGATGTAAGTTTCCGCCCGGGCGGATAACTCTCGGCTTTTTTTAAAAATCGTTTGTGCAGGGCGCGCCCGGGCGGATGTAAATATCCGCCCGGGCGGAAAACTCTCGGCTTTAAAAAAAATTTGATAAAAAAACGCGCCCGGGCGTACATAAATGTGCGCCCCGGCGTAAGCTCCACGGCTTTACACCCTTTTTTAAAAAAATAAAATAAAAATTAAAACATGAATTAACAATTAAAAAATCAAATTAAATGTGAGACGAAGGGAAAAGATGTAGTTCTCAATTTATAGTCGAGAGCTGGACTGTCGGTCAATATCAGTTTGGAGTGTCTTGGAACCGGATGATTCCAAGTTGCGGCTCAATTGTGCCACCCATGTAGTGCTTTAGTCGCTGGGCATTGACCATAAATGTCCCATCTTTCCCATTGTGCAGTTCCACGGCTCCTGACGGGTATACTTTCGAAATCACAAATGGTCCAGACCATCGTGACTTCAATTTTCCAGGAAACAGTCGTAGTCGGGAGTTGTAGAGGAGGACATTGTCACCTTCCTTGAATTCCCTCTCGATGATCCGCTTGTCATGGGCTTTCTTCGTCTTCTCCTTGTATGAAAGTGCAAGATCATATGCCTGGTTCCGGAATTCCTCTAACTGATCCAGTTGCAGCAGACGTCTTTCCCCTGCATCAATAAAATTAAAGTTCAATGCTTTTGTGGCCCAGTATGCTTGATGCTCTAACTCTACAGGTAAATGACATGCTTTACCAAACAAAAGCCTATATGGTGTAGTGCCTATAGGTGTTTTAAAAGCAGTCCTATATGCCCAAAGAGCATCATCTAACCTCACCGACCAGTCTTTCCGACTGACACCTACAACTTTCTCCAAAATTTGCTTTATCTCTCAGTTCGACACTTCCACTTGACCACTCGTTTGGGGGTGATATGGGGTAGAGATCTTTGGTTTGACACCATATTTGCTCAAGAGTTTTTCAAATAATTTATTGCAAAAATTGGTGCCACCATCACTAATGATTGCTCGCGGTGTTCCAAATCTGTTAAAAATATTTTTCTTCAAAAATTTTAAGACCACCTGAGCATCATTAGTGGCATATGCTTCTGCCTCTACCCACTTAGACACATAATCAATCGCCACCAAAATATACTTTTTCGTGAATGAACTGAGAAACGGTCCCATGAAGTCTATCCCCCACACTATCAAAAACCTCACATTCAATTATGTTATTCAATGGCATTTCATGACGGTTAGAGATGTTACCTGTCCGTTGGCATCTATCACATGCTAGCACAGAAGAACGAGCATCTTTAAAGAGAGTTGGACAATAAAAGCCAAATTCGAGTACCTTAGATGTTGTCCTTGTTGGTCCAAAATGACCACCTACCTCACGGTCATGGCAATGGTTAAGAATTTTCCCAAACTCCTCTTCTGCAACACACCCTCTTATCATAGAATCTGCACAAATCTTAAACAAAAACGGTTCTTCCCAAAAATAATATTTCACGTCAGAGAAGAATTTCTTTCGTTGGTGAAAAGATAGATTTGGTGGTGGTGTGCCTGTGACAAGAAAGTTAGCGAAGTTTGCATACCACGGACAATGTTTCATCTCAAACAGTTGCTCGTCAGGAAACCAATCAGTAATAGCCTTATCTACACAGTCATTACTAACAAGCTCTAGTCTAAACAAATGATCCGCCACCACATTCTCAACACCTTTCTTATCTTTGATTTCCAAATCAAACTCTTGCAACAATAAAATCCACCGAATTAGGCGTGGCTTTGCATCTTTTTTAGCAAGTAAATATTTCAGTGTCGAGTGATCTGTGTAAATAATGACTTTGGAAAAAACAAGATATGCATGAAATTTGTCAAGCGCAAATACTACTGCAAGTAATTCCTTTTCAGTTGTCGCATAATTCAATTGAGCCTCGTCTAAGGTTTTACTTGCGTAGTAAATTGTATGAAATACCTTGTTTTGCCGTTGGCCAAGCACAGCTCCCACCGCAGTGTCACTGGCATCGCACATGACTTCGAAGGGCAGATCCCAATCTGGTGCCACCAAGACAGGAACCGTCACCAAGCGTTCCTTCAGATTCTCGTATGCCTGTAAACAATCAGTATTGAAATCAAAGGGTACATCTTTCATAAGTAAGGAAGATAGAGGTTTGGAAATTTTAGAAAAATCTTTGATAAAATGCCGGTAAAAGCCGGCATGGCCTAGAAAACTTCTAATTCCCTTAATGGATGTCGGAGGTGGTAAGTTCTTGATAACTTCAACTTTCGCCTTATCCACCTCCATTCCATGCCCTGATATCTTGTGCCCCAATACTATTCCTTCTTGTACCATGAAATGGCATTTTTCCAAATTCAGCACCAAATTCGTCTCCTCACACCTCATTAACACCACCTTCAAATTCTGCAAACAGACATCAAAAGAAGAACCAAAAATCGAGAAGTCATCCATAAAAATCTCAAGAAATGTTTCTATCATGTCATGAAATATATCGGTCATGCATCGTTGAAAAGTGGCAGGGGCATTACACAGAGCAAAGGGCATCCGTCTAAAAGCAAAAGTGCCATAAGGACAAGTGAAAGTGGTTTTCTCTTGGTCCTCGGGCGCAATCATGATTTGGTTATACCCAGAATACCCATCCAAAAAGCAATAAAACTCATGACCAGCTAACCTCTCAAGCATTTGATCAATAAAGGGAAGGGGAAAGTGGTCTTTACGGGTGGAATCATTTAATTTCCTATAATCAATGCACACACGCCATCCCGTAATTGTCCTAGTGGGTATTAACTCATTTTGTTCATTTGTGATCATAGTAATCCCACATTTTTTCGGCACACACTGAACAGGACTTACCCATGCACTATCAGATATAGGATAGATAATACCTGCATCATGGAGTTTGATAGTCTCTGCTTTTACTACCTCTTGCATCTTTGGATTTAATCTTCTTTGAGGTTGCACAAGAGGTGAGTACTTATCTTCCATCAAGATCTTGTGCATGCAGACTGATGGATTGATTCCTTTGATATCCGCCACCTTCCACGCGAAAGCACTCTTGTGTGCTTTCAAAACTTCCAACATTTTGTCCACCATCACACCTGTCAAAGCAGCAGAAATTATGACCGGTAAAGTGTTATGCTCACCTAGGTATATGTACTTGAGGTGTGGAGGCAATGGTTTTAGCTCAAGCGTCGGTGGCTCCTCCAGGCTTGACTTCTGTGGGAACAAGTCTCTTCGATCTCCCAAGTCCTCTAATCTCATCTTTATAGGCATCTTCCATGGCTGGTTGGCATTGAGGTATGCCACAATTTCGGCTTTCTCTTCGTCCAATTCATTTTCTCTCATTTCAGTAATGAGAGTGGCCTCCAAAGAGTCCTTAAGAGCATCCTGCACATAGTTAGACACAAAGGCATCAAAAGCATCAACTCTATAACAACTATCAGAATGCAATGTGTGCTTTAAGTGCATTAAAAACATCAAAAGTAATCTCGTCCTCGCCCACTCTCAATTTCAACTTCCCTTCTTGAACATCAATCAGGGCCTTGCCAGTCGCAAGGAACGGTCTCCCCAAAATCAAGGGCATCTCCATATCCTCCTCCATGTCGATCACCACGAAATCAGCAGGAAAAATAAACCTATCTACTTTCACTAGCACATCCTCAATAACTCCCCGTGGATATTTGACAGATCTGTCTACCAGTTGTAAAGAAATCCTCGTCGGCTTAGGTTCTCCCAATCCAAGTTTCCTAAATACAGATAAAGGCATAAGATTAATACTTGCACCAAGATCACACAAAGCTTTGCGAAAAACAATATCACCAATCATGCAAGGAATAGAAAAACTCCCTGGGTCTTTTAGTTTCGGTGGGATTTTGTTTTGCACCAAAGCAGAGCAATTTTCAGTTAAGTTCACTGTCATGTGCTCCTCCAACTTCCTCTTATTGGCCAATATATCTTTCAAGAATTTAGCATAACTAGGCATTTGCATCAAAGCATCGGCAAAAGGAATATTGATATGCAATTTTTTGAATACCTCAAGAAACTTACCGAATTGTGCATCTAGTTTTGCTTTTTTCAGTGCTTCAAGAAAAGGTGGAGGAATAACAATTTTAGATTGTGCAGTGGGTGCTGGTGTAGAGTTCAGAAGACTTACCTTTAGATGTCGTAGTCTGTTCATCCAGGCACTTGAATTTTTTTCTTTTTCCTTTGACTCTAAAATTTTTCCACTCTTCAACTCAATGGCCTTCACTTGCTCTTTTGGATTAGTCTCGGTGTTACTTGGCAAGGTACCGGGCTCTCTACTTGCTATCATCTTCGCTAACTGCCCAATCTGATTTTCAAGCCCCTTTATCGATGCATCCTGATTCTGTAGTCTAGTCTCGGTAGACGAGATGAACTTAGACATCATTTGCTCCAGGTTGGATTTTTCTTCTCTAGGAGGATCTGATCTGTACATCGGTTGTTTCCCATATGGTTGTCCTCTTTGCGGTCGATTCTGACTGTTTTGACTGCCCCATGAAAAGTTTGGATGTTGCCTCCATCCAGGATTGTATGTGTTTGAATATGGATCGTTCCTTGGACGGTTTTGGACCCCTACTTGGTGCCCCTTCTTGCACATAAAATGGATTGTCATCTTGACAGTCCTTCACATAGTGTTCCCCTCCACACTTTTCACAAAATATCTCTTGAAGACGCATAGCCGTGCCACCCACATTCAAGCTGTCTAGTTTCCTGTTCAAAACATCAAGTTGTGCAGTAATAGCAAAAAGGTCAGTTACCTGGTGAACTCCTGCACTTTTCCGCTGGTTGTTCCTTTCAGATTGAGGATGATAACTGCTCGCAGCCATTTCCTCCAACAACTCATATCATTCTTCCGCAATTTTTCTCAATAAGTTCCCATACACAGCAGCATCTATCATAGTTTGGTTAGGAGTTAAGCAAACCATAATAAAATGTTTGAACGACTAACCCAAGTGGTAATTCGTGATGTGGGCATCTTCATAGTAGATCCTTGAAGCGTTCCCATGCCTCATATAAAGACTCCTGATAGTTTGGTTAGGAGTTAAGCAAACCATAATAAAATGTTAGATCCTTGCTTTTCTCTACTTGTTCCCATGCCTCATATAAATCTTCCCATGTAGTAATCGAACCTACAGGCAAACAATTTAACCATGCTTTAGCTTTATCACGTAAAGAGAAAGGAAACAAACGCAATCTAACAGCATCATCAGAAACTCCATTGAATTTAAAAGTAATTCAAATTTCAAGAAAATCCGCGATGTGCATGTTTGGGTCATCTACTGCAGTTCCTCCAAACTGGACTATGTTCTGAATCATCTGGATTATAGCTGGCTTGATTTCAAAGTGATTTGTCCGCACGATAGGCCTCACAACGCTAGGGCGTGCACCCTCCAAAGAAGGCTGGGCATACTCTAGCATCTGTATGCGGCGTGGCATCTCAACTTGTATATTTTCACGCTGTTCCTCCTCACGTTCTTGCTCGTGTATCTCCATCAGTTCTTTAAGTACTCTTTTGTTGTCTTCGCCTTCGGAAAGTTCTTTCAATTTCAGGATCAAACTCAAGCTCCACGTCAAGTGGCTTTGGCATGCACTAGACAAGATATCTGGAATAAAATATGGAGTGTTAGCTCAAGAAAAATAAAACAATGCTAAAGAAAATAACTAAAAATAAAATTGTAGATTAACAGTCCCCGGCAACGGCACCAAAAACTTGATCGAGAAAAACTTGCACTATGGAATCCTCAATAAAAATATGATTTTGTATACTCAAAATTAATCGCAAGTGCACGATGTCAAGTAATAGTATAATGTATGTGAGTACGAGTATCGTTCCACTGAGAACTGTATTTAACAATTATTCTTTCAGTTATGAGATCTTTAGCAACGAAAATTTGATTGAGTGATTAATACTACTATGCTCAAAGAAAGATGCAAATAAAATGATTTAATAAGTAATGAATGAGAATTAATATCTAAAATTTTGAGCAAAATTCAATGAGAAATGAATTTGTATTTCAGTTCACCTACCCCTCGTTAATTAATTAATTCGTTCGATAGTTATTATATGCTTCCGGCAGGATTTCCTATTCAACTGAACACACTCTCTCGAGCTATGCCAAACTAATTCGAGTCAATGAAGTAATTAAATGTCTTTTATAATTTATCAAGAGTGAATCGCATTTCGATTTATGAAATCCCATAGTTTTCGACCCTAAGGACTATGACTATCGGCGCGTATCCAATTTCATATATCTATGTAAATTGTAGATCCACGGATTATACTACTCGTTCCTATCACAAGTTATTCTCTCGAACTCACTCGCAATATAAAAACGTTGTTAAAGTTAGCTATGCTCTAACAACACGAAGAAAAACAATAGTATAATCAATAATTATGCAACAATCGAATATAAATTAATTCAAATCAATGTTTGGGGTAGGCTCCCCTTGAATCCCAACAAATATTAAGGTGTAGCTACTAGAATTCATGATTGACAATAAACAAAACAAAGTTTAAAAGATGAAAACTAAATTAGAAATACGAGAATTGACGAAAAACGCGAAGAACGGTGCCCGGAAATCTTTGAATCTTCAATCCAAGCGCAAAATCTCTCCCAAGCTCCGAGCCGCCTTTCAATGAAGTCTGAATATGCCTGCCCGACCTCCAAAACGTCCAGAATCCCCACCATATCATCCACCTTCAGAATTAAGGGAAGAAATCGCCCAAGAAATCTTTCCAAAAATACAAGCGCGCCCGGGCGGACATAAGTTTCCGCCCGGGCGGATGGTCTTCGCAAATTCATCTTTTTTCTTTTCTTTGGCGCGCCCGGGCGGATGGCTCTCGCAATTTTTTTATTTTTTTCACGCCTTGGACGCGCCCGGGCGGATACAAATGTGCGCCCGGGCGGATGACTTTCGAATTTTTTTCTTTAAATCTTCAGTTTATTCCCCACTCTCCTGCATTTTCACCAACTAAACTCATAAATAGCCAGAAACATAAATAATGCTAAAATAAGACAAAATGCATGAAATCTAAATGATAAATGCAACACAATGCGACAAAACATGATACGCAAAAACACATAAAATCCACCTCTATCATCATACACATCAATTAATTATCACAATAATTAATTGATCCAATATTATATATCTTGATCCAATCAATAACCGCCACGATTATAAACTAAATTAACAAAGTATACAAACACCTTTTTCTACTTTCTAATTAATTTATTTATAACCGAATTTCTTATAAATCACCATTTACTATAAATAATTAAAGTCCAACTTAAATTATTTATTTCATGATAAAATATTTGCAACTTTTGTAAATTTAAACTTAAGGACCCAATAAATCATTTTTCACCAAAAACATTTTGGCCCATTTAAATTTCACAAATATGTTAGCCATCTAATGGCCCAACAACATCAAGTCACATGACACTTTGATAATCTAAAACACTTTTGGAAACCCTAGTCGTCATCGCCATTGCCGGAGCTCCGTCGCCGGATTCCGGCCAACAAATTTTTTTTTATTTAAAAAAACATGGGGCGTTCGGGGGCTGCCCTCGAACATGCTGCCCGAAAATCCCATTTTCTAGGCATTGATTTTTGTTGCAAAAATTCATCTCATGCAGTTAGAAATTGCCCTCAATATAATATTATGTATATGTTACACAAAATAGTGTCATTAGCTCATGATACCACTTGAAAGCGGATCGATTAAGGTGCACGAATGCGCAACGGGAGTTTAAAATTCGATTTTATCAAGAAAAATTCGAGCACCTCTACTAGTGTATAACATATACAAAAACACTAAATATGACATTCATAGTGTGTTTAGAAATATACCTATCAATCACAATGGATTGATGATGGCTCCAACCAAGTTGTTAACAACTTGGCTCTTGAAAAGATGAACTTCTACAAGTTTTCCTTGAGCATACCTTGCTCAAAATTAAGCCCACCACCAACTAGGTAGATCCCCTCTTATTTTGCACTAGAAAAATAAGAGAATTTATCTTTGAGAAGTGTAGGGAATCTTCAACAATTGAGGAACAAAAATTGGAGAGAATGTGGAGTGCAAGTTTCGACCATGTTGTGTAGGAGGAGAGAAGAGATTGCTTTTCTTGGTGTTTGAAAAAGTAGAGACCACCTTTAGCATGCCATGCAATTTTTTAATATAAATTATTCCCCAACTCTTCACCTCCCAAGCATGCAAAACCTATTAGGGCTTGTAACAATTACTAAGCCCATGGACTTTAATTTAATTGTCTCAAACAAATTTGAGCCCAATTATACCTTACTTGATTTTACTCAAGCCCACTAGTTGAATAAATATTTCCTATTGGGCTCTACATGACCCAATATGAATTAATTAATTCAACACTTGAATTAATTTAATTATTTGGACTCTACTAGGCCCACTAGTGTTTAATTAATTCAACACTTGAATTAATTTAATTTAGTCAATAATAATGTTTATGAAAATCACAATTTTCAAATACATTATTTATTTGGCCAACTTTTAATTTAGGAACACTTCCTCAAATTAAAAGTTACATTCTCCTTATAGGATTCATACTTCTATTTTTCCTTGCGCTTATAAAATCCTTTATAAGGCGTTCAATACATTGAACTATTTTACTTCTCAACGGGATCTAGAAAGCTAGCACTTGTGTGGTCCTCAATGCTTCATTGATACAACTAGCCGTGGGTTCACATCTCTATGTGATTCAAACTAAACATGTCCTTATTCGAGCATACCCCAGTTGCTCCATTCTTACTTATCAACTCCTTGAGAATAAGAATGTCAGAACTCAAGTCTGATAGTACCCAACCAATCATGTTAAACGCCTAGCAGCATCGCTTACATGATTCCCTAGATATCAAATGATAGTGCCTACAAGAACCATTTAATTATGGTTAGCGCACAGTACAGTCCCTTCAACTCATATATCCCGACCGATTCGACAACCATTGGTATATAGAGAGTTATCAATGAATCGATACTATGTGTCATGTCGTAGTTGCATCGATGGTGTAATCTATGAAACCCCTTTCATAATAACCACCACACTCTGATCAGATATTTCATACTACATACACATAGGATATCCATACCCGAAGGTAAGCGGTGAATCCTCGACTACAATGCATCGACTCCTATATGTTTCGACAAAACACCCAACCTTGCCACCTGATGACCCTATGAGAGTCGGTAAACAAGTCAAAGTATAATGCTAGCACATAGAGTCTCAATGTTGTCCCGGGTCATAAGGACTAATGGTGTACAACCATAAACTAGGACGCTTCTACTCGATAAGTGAGAACCACTTGGAAAGTCCTTCATGGAGGGTTGTTCAGTGCACTCTACAAGGAGCACCTATCTGCATCTTCGGACATCACAATGTCCCCTACCAATGAAACACGGTACTCACATCGCAGATACTAGTCTCGAACTCGAGCAGCCTATATCCTTCTTAGCGGCGGTTGAATCGACTAGAAACTGTTTAGAATATACAGTATTCCAAATATGAGTTTCATGATACTCATCATATGAGCATCTCATGTTCTTTCTTCTATTTGTATATTCAAGGACTTTATATATGCAACATTCATGTGTATATAGATAAAGAAGTGCCAAAATAATAATTTCAAATATTATTAAAATAAAGACTGTTTATACATAGAGTTTTATTGTGAACACTCGGCCAACACTTGGCTCGACGTGCACCTACTCTAACACTAATCGATATTGCAAATTGATCAGTATTGAAGAATTATCAACTACCATGTTTAATTCAGTTAGACTTATATATGTATAATGCAACCCAGTAGGAAGCATTGGTAGTTTTTCAACTACATATTTTTTTCCTGATTTATATGTGGTAAGACACATAGTTTTCATTTCCTTTATTTGTTGTTTGTGTATCATACCAATGAGAATATATGTCATTAAAACTCAACAAATTTCTTTTCGATTGTGGTGAATACAAAGCATAATTTATCAAAAAATTTGTACTATGAGGTAACAAAAAAGGTGCTTTACCACAACATTTATCAAGTCTACAAGACCTGATATTATATTAACCATTGTTTTAATTGGTTTTAGTTCAAGAAATATCTTTTATCTCGAAGAATAGTATACATTGTACCACTATCAGGTATGTAAACTTCCATGTGATTAGTTTTTTGTTTAGCTTTGTTCGTAGTATTTTCCATATTTAAACTTCAAAAAAATATGCAATGAAAAAATTATACATACGTAATTTATTGAAAAATATAACACATATCATAATTGGGCAATAAAACTGTAGAGGCCCGAAATTCGTTGAAAATTTGCGGAAAAATTTGAAATTTTCTTTTTAAAGGTAAATAACTTGCCTCATTCATAAAATAAATTGAATAAAAGTTTTAATGTTTAATGTAAAAGCGGAATAAAAGTTTTAAATGTCGAAATAGCAGCGGAAGTAAATATCTGTTTCAAAACAACAACTTAAAATAATTCATCGTGATAAAAATGAGTTTGCATAAGAATGATAAATAAACTGATAAATGAGGTCCTCGGGTTCTTACTACTGCCGACCCAAGCTAGCTCACTGGTCCCCGCCCTCGGTCCCGACCTCATCAATACCTACGACAATCAATTTTAGTGAGTCTAAAGACTCAGCATGCATATATCGTAGAAAACAAGTAAATATATCATAAAATTTCATGCCGTGTAAAGATATCATATCGTAAAACGTAACTGTGAAAATATCTTGTCATGAGTAATTATAAATACGTGCATAACTGAACTGAAAATCGTAAGTGAAATATTTGCTCGATAGAGACCTGTCATGAAATAGCATATAATAATTTTTCTGTGGAGAATATGTTCTACGCAAGTGACCTATAACGTGAAATGAATCGTCTGATCAGACTAAACCACAGTATACTGGGAAGTAGAGATCATCACAGCCCTTGGACTGGATATCTATACCCATATATGAACATGAACTGAACCGGTCAGTGACCACCAGATGAAGTAATAATCCCATGATAAGTTGCAATCCCATGAACGTGAGGTGGCCGCAATATCGCATATATCTCAAAAATGAACATTTTATATTTTTATGCACGTAATATAATTAAATGTCCTGTATTATTTTGCCAAATGGTTGGATCGTTCCCAGGCTCGCTACGACCTAATTCTAACATAAGAAAAATGCAAATAATCTTACTTGAGAATGACTTCGTAATTGAACCCAAAAACAGGGCCAACTAAACCAACAACTTAAATTCTAACCATGACTCTGTACCAACCTGAACCAACATCGAACCATCATTTAGTCATGATTAAAATACACCTAAAATGATGAAATAATGCTCCTAAAAATTGTGCAAGTCGAAATTTGGCAAATGGAGGCCAAAACTTGAAACGCTCTTTCGAGAGTCACTTTGGCACATTGCACCGTAAATTCTCGTACGACCTCTAAACTTAATCGAATAATGAACGGCCAAAATCATGACCTTTCTAACTTGATGAGGTACTTTCCAGTCCGAGGCCTTAGGCTAAAAGCCAACCAAGAACTCAAACGAGCCTCTGAACCGAAGCACCAAGTTGTTGTCCAAAATTACAGCAGCAGCGCTTGCGCTTGCATTGCTTCGTTTGCGAGGCTAATGGCCATTGGGGCTTGAACCACCAACCAGAGCCTCTTACCAACATCCTAAGGTGTGGCTTGAACCATGGCTAAGGGCCCTAGGCCAGCCACAATCCAAGCAACACCAAAAACATCACCACGCTTCCAACCGAGAACCAAACTGCACGCGTGGGGCGTCTTGCTTGTTCTTTTCGTCATGTATCATTCCAGTGACCATTTGATTGACAATGGCATAATCTAGACATCGTAAGATATTGTATGAACCATGGCTAATGGTTAAAAAGCCAACCAAGATCCATACCCACCTCAAAACCGAACAGACACTTACACAGAAAAAATTCAGAATACAGATCTACGACAACGGTTTTTCACCGTTGTCTTTGAGCGCACCATTTAACAACACTGGCTTTAACAACAGTTTTTTTGACCTACGACAACGGTTAAAAACTGTTGTCTTTCGCGTTTTTTCTTGTAGTGAGATGCCGTGGGACGCTTGTGTTGTTTTGTTTTAAAACCGAGGGGACCGTGAACCAAGCCATGAAAGGCCATCTTGGTCACGTCCTAGAAATGCCAAGGAGAGGTTCTAACCATGGCTACAGCCCCTAGGGCAGCCAAGATCATAACTCTCCCTTAGACAACCCAAACAAGAGAAACGAGACATAAAAATCACAGCATGGAGTGTTGCTGTCAAAAATGGTTTCGTGGGCTGCATGGACCGCAACCAATGAACCAACATGATCCTAATACACCCTATTACGTGCCTAGGTGCAGCCTTGGGAGCCTAGGATCGAGCCAACCACCTGAACTCACAAAAACAAGCAACCCGTGAAGCATAGAGGAAACCGAAACAAAAATCTGTACATGTTTCGAAAATAATGTTGTGATGGTTTCGGTTTTTTCTAGTAAAAATCATGTATATGTGATGTTTAAAATACCTATATGGCTTGATTTAAGAGCAAGGAAAATATAGACATGACTTGGGATTTGTTTGAAACGAACACAAATTAAACGACGACGCGGCGCGGCAGAGACGGAGTGTTCTTCTTTTTCTTGTTTTTCTCTCTTATTTTCTCTCAACTTCACACGATTTTTTCTACTGAATGGCTAGTGAATATTTCGGTGGAAATGATGGGAGGGAAGTCTAGAAGAATAAATGGGAGGTTGCAAGATAAATGGAAGAGAATAATCTTGCTATCCTAGTTATTTGTTAGATAGAAAATGATGTGTGATATCAAAAGATTTTAGGAATATTTAGGAGTGTGTTGGCCGAAAATGAGTCTAGGTAAAAGGTAATATATTGCTTATTTATTTAATTATTGAAGATTAAGTGGTGAGAGAATTATCTACCAAGAATAGATAAGGAAAAGAATCAAAGGAATGAGTTGTCAAAATATTTTTTAAGTCAATTAAGGAGGATTATCTATGCCATGAAAGGATTAAGGAAAGATATCAAAATGGAGAGTTGCCAAAATTGAAATCCTTTAAAGTGTAATGGCCGAAAATTATATGATAATGGGAGGAAAATATTGCTTAAATAATGTATTTTAAATCTTTAGAGTTTTTATCTACCCATTAAATATCTTAGTGAATTAATAAATTAGTTATTGAACATAAATGAACTTGTTTATTACCTATCTCAAATTACTTTAATAATTCCTTAAACATCATTTTACATTAATTTAATTTATTATTTATCTTAGATGAATTCTAGGAATATTTTCTAAATATTAAATTTTATCTCAATACTCCAACTCCAGTCCGGCCACACTTATTTAACTGAAAAGATAACAATTAAACTACTACATAAAATAATTAACTTTAAAGAAAAGAATTTAAATCCTCGTGCATAAAAATAATTTTGATTTAAATAATAGTAATTATGCATGGCTTAAACGTAGTCTGATTTACGGGTTCTACAAAAAGATTATCACATGAGTACATGAAAAATAAATTATTTTACATTTATATTCTATCAATATATTGTTCATTTTCAGAGAAATCGTTGAGAAAATCTGTAGCATCAATATTTTCATTTTTATTCCACCAGCATACTGATCATTTCCAGAGAAATCATTCAAAAAATCTGTAGCATCAAAATGAGTTGAATCACTCAAACGGTCACTGTGTTAAGTGAAGTTGGTCTCTTTTTCTTTCTCCTTTATCGATTCTTTATAGAGCTTACAAAGGTGCTCTAGGGCTCGACAAATACGAGACCATGTCCTGGAGTGCCGCATCTAAAACAAGAACTTTCAAATTGTTTTGAGTGATTTTCATTAACACTCATATTCTCATGATGTCTTTTCAGTGGGTGGTTTGTGATGCCCTTTTGAGATGACTTATAGAAATAACTATCTCGATTGTTTTCAAAACCACGGTCGCGACCAAGACCACGACCACTTTCAGGTCCACGTCCACGACCATGACCAAAACTTTGTCTCTGAATTTGATTTTTTTTCCAGGTTTAAATTCATTTTTACTTACAGCATTTACTTCTGGATGTTGTTGATCCAGTGGGTCGGGACTGATGATTTCTAATTAGCAGCTCGTTGTTCTTTTATGCCAATAGAAGACAGGAGATAAGTTCAGAATATCTCGCAAATCCATGCACTCTATATTGTTGGTGTAGAGTTATATTTGATGCATGAAACGTGTAAAATTTTTTTCAAGCATTTCTGATTCTGTAACCTCATGTTCACAAAATTTTAATTGCGAGATTATTAGATATATCGCCGAATTGTAATCACTGACTTTCTTAAAATCTTGAAATCTTAACATATTACATTCATCACGGCGGTTGGAAGTATAACTTCCCTTATATATTCAAATCTTTCTTTTAATCCTTTGCACAGAGCCATGAGATCTTTTTCGATTAGATATTCACATTTTAAACCTTCATCAAGATGTCGACGCAAAAATATTATAACTTTTGTTTTTTCTTGTGATGAAGATATCGTTTTCTTTAATGGTCTCGTTTAGACCCAATGACTCAAGATGCATTTCTATATCAAGAGTTCATGGCATTATAATTTTTTCCTGTAATGTCAAGCGCAACAAATTCGAGCTTTGCCAAATTTTACATGGTGGTACTAAAAAAATAACAATGCATTTTATTATTTAAGATCTAAATTTATTAATATGACAATAAAAATTAACTGATAAATTATAAGTACAATATTCTTAGAAATAAAGAAAAAACACGAGGTGGATATTCTCCGATAAATAAAAGACTAGTGAGTATAATAACCAAAATAATTATACAAAATAACTTTGAAAGAGTCTGCATCTTCTTCGTCTTCAAAAATTTTGATGAAGAAAATTTTTAGGGAGGAAAATTTTGGTGTGATTGAATTTGTTTGTGAAGTATTATTTATAGGGTAAAAACTAGCCGTTTATGACCGTTTATGACTGTTACAAAATCTTAAAAAATAAATTTATGTATACGTAAATTTTATGTTAATAATATGATGTATATAATGTTAATCATGTTTAAATAATTATTATATCATATCACAATATTATAATGAGGTGTCAGATACTCTTTTTATATAACACAATAAAAATATATAAATGGAGAAATAATCACATGACGTTATTATAATGAGATGTCATATACTCTTTTTATATAATAGCTTTGTGGGGACCCGGGCTCTAACTCTTTTCTTTGGGATTCAATAGATCATTAATATAAAAAGTGGGTCAAATTTTCTCTTTTCAACATTTATTCTAATGTTGTATAAACAAGCATAAAGTCTTTATTTATTTTACAAACATAAAGTACAAACATGTCTTGTTCCATCTATTCTCAACAACTAGTAATTAAATACAATACATATCAAAAGTACAACTACTAGTTCTTCTGCTATGCTCGAGATCGCCTACGCTATGTCCATCTCTCATCCTCTGCGTGACCCAGATCCTGCCCCACCTGTTGTTATACACACATACAAACATACAACAGCCGAAAACTCCGGTGAGAACAAATCCCAGTACAAACATGTATACATGCATATAATCAATCTAAAACATGCAACATGATATAATGAATGACATCCATATAAACATGCAATGCAATGCAAATCAAACCATGTCTGGACTCGACTCGACTAGAACTCTAGGGATCCCGGTGTGAATAAGACGTCAATGGCTGTCACCTACTCTCCCACTCGGGGTGACTGTACGTCTTATTCCTAGACTTTCGTCTGAGCTGTATCAACGACTGCAATAGGAGTCAGGGCTACTCCTAAGCTGAGATACACCGAACATCTAGATAGTTGACAATGGCTGTCAACGACTCTCCTATCTTAAATGCAATGAATATCAATCTGTAAACAAAGCATGCTCATATTCATATCTGAATATCACAATGATCTTATATGCTTGAATACAATTCTATAATCAAAACATAATCATGTTACAAGATTTGGATATAATTCTATAAACAAGTCATAAACATGTTACCATATATACAACAATACTAGTATGTGATTTTGGTTGGGAAACTTAAATAATATCTTATTTGAGTTGTGGCTGCCCAAACAAACATGGCTTATACCTTCCTTGTTGTGAAATAAATCGAAGTCTCGAAGTCGGGATACAAACTCTGTCACTCCAAATCTGAAATGGCAATTGTTGATAGATACCATATCAACAAACAACTCACAACAAGTCTTATACGATTCTTAATCAATTTCGGTATAAATCGACGGCATAACGACATAATTCTTCGATACCGTTTAACCCAATTCAACATATATCAACATTGTACAATTCTCAACTTATAATCATCATAATATCTATGTCAAGATCTCAAAATCTACATAATCTCATGTCCATATATGCTTAAACTCATAACAAGTGAGTTCGATATCATTTCTTCGTTCCGGTTTCAAATCTACAATCCTTATCATCATAAGAACATATTTCTTAACTCAATTCATAATTCTCCCAACACATATATATCAAGACATGCTGGAATTTAACAAAACATATACCCTTTTGAAGCCTTGATGCAAGGAATACAAATTTGAACTTGAAACTAAATTCGGGTGGCTAAATCTTGAGATATCTTACCCCAAAACTTAAAGAACTTGAAGAAATTTGAGGGAACTCTCGGTTCAGCTGCTGGAAGTGAGAAAGAAATGAATCAGCACTAATTCATATATATACATCTGCCATGTGTCAACATAAGAATCAAGGTGGATTTCTCGCATGCAGCACCGCGGGTGCGGTCACGTTAGCACCGCGGGTGCGCTATGCTCTCGGCAACCCTAACATTTTCCAAAAGTAGCGACCGCGGATGCGGTCTTTTCACCGCGGGTGCGGTCTTGCTGCACTGCGGTTGCGGTGATGTTACGAATAAAATTTGCCAAATTTCTGTCCATGCACCGCGGGTGCAGTCTTAGTGGCACCGCGGGTGCGGTGTAGCTTCGACTTTTCTTGTTAAAATCTACAATTGCATGACCGCGGGTGCACTCCTGTTCTGGGCGCGGGTGCGGTCTTGCAAGCTCTTAGTTTTCATGTCTTTTCTCCTCTCCTCGCACATCATACATTCTCATATCTTCCCGAGTATCATATTAATAAAAACTAATAATCTTGAGCCTTACATTTCTCCCCCTCTAAGAAATGATTTCGCCCTCGAAATCGCACATTATTCTATCAATGCAAGCATCAAAAGTAATAACATCAAAGTTTGATCAATACTTACATCAATTGAAATAACTCGGGGTGTTTCTGTTGCATGTCGGCTTCTATCTCCCATGTCGCTTCTTCAGCGCCGTGACGACTCCATTGGACTTTCACTAGAGGAATAGTTTTCGTTCTGAGCTTCTTTTCCTTCCGATCAAGAATCTGTATCGGTTGTTCAATATAGCTCAATGTCTGATCAAGCTCAGCTTCGTCAGGCTGAATGACATGAGAAATATCTGGCATATATCTACGCAACATCGATACATGAAAAACGTCATGTATACCAGGATAGAGAAGGAGGAAGAGCCAGTCGATAGGCTCGGTCGCCAATCTTCTCTAAGATCTCGTACGGACCGATGTATCTAGGTAGACAATTTTCCGCGCTTGCAAATCTGACAATGCCCCTGAAAGGAGAAATCTTTAAGAATACTCTGTCTCCCTGTTCGAATACTAACGGTCTACGTCTGACATTGGCGTGTTTGGCTTGCCTATCTTGTGCTGTCTTCATTCTCTTCTGAATAATCTTTACTTTCTCAGTCATATCCCGAATCATATCTGGTCCAACTTGTGGGGCCTCGGGTCCGACATCTAATACCAATAATTATAAAAGTAATAACCAAACGATTTAATAAAATACATAATTCGTTGTTCACAAATCCACATAAACATTGTCACAATAATTTAAATGTTTGAACTATAAGTTTTCAACATGTCAAAATAAACTTGTGAACCAAATTTTCCCAACATCATCAAATGCTCCTAAGACCCGAGAATCCCACTCTAACTCGCATCTCCTCGCCTGGAGCTTGACTCTGGCATCCCAAGCCTCGCCTCACCTACCGTCAAGCACATGAAAACAAGAGGTACCGGACACGCCGGTGAGTATAAACCCAGTATGATACAATCAATAACATATGAGAATTAAAATTTCAAATATTTCATATGAATTCATAAAGATGCAATATAATGCAATGCATGATCAGAAGCTGTGGGCTATCAATAAATCTCAAGATCAAGTGAATCATCTGGTCATAGGGTACCCAAGGGAATAGAATCACCCAGCAACATCCACCGACTCATCCGCTCGGGGTGGATTGCTGTGTTCTACAATCCCAGGACTATGGTGCGCCTATAGAGAGTGTTCAGGTCATAGCAGCGACCTCCGCATACACTATGCCAACTCAACTATAGCCCCATACGTCCAACAAATCAATAAATCAAGGCGACATCCGCCATATCAAATCTGAATCAACAATTGGCTCAATATGCAATGTCATGATGCAAACCAATATCATCATCTCGATATCATAATCAACTCATCTCAATACAACAATCATCATCAAATCACAATAGTTCATCTAGCCATAGAGTTTCAATTTAAATAAAATGATACTTTTACCTCGTATGTTACCGACCGTAACATACCTTTCAAATATTACCAAAAGAAGATCGAAATGCGTACGTGAGAAGCCTTGAACCTTTGAATTCTACTATAACTCAAGGACTTTGATCATCTATCAAAACAGAGTAATTTCTGTTCAAAATTCATAATTAGTTCAATACTGCTTCGAATCAAGATCCGTAAATTTCTTAACCTTAATATGCCATAAAAACATTCATTGAATCATTTCATCAAACATATAGCATGCGTGCTAAAGAAATAGCTCCTTTACTTTGCCATTGGCTTCAATTCCATTTTAAAATTCAAACCAACACAATCTCAACATCTCCAACATCTCAAATATCAACACAAATATCAATTCTAAACTTCATCTCATTTCCAAACTTGAATAAAATATAACATACTTACACCATCTTGAAGATCTTGGAGAGAGGATCACAAATCTAACTTCATTTCATAATTTCCTTGAACAAATCTCCCATAGATTGAAGAATAAATTAGAAAATAAAAGGAAGAAGAGAACCCTAGCTTCCAAACCGATAGAGAGAAGAGAAGGAGAAGGAAAATGAGGAAAAATATGATACCATTCTATTTTATGCCTTCCAAAACACCAAAACACTTTTTTATTATTGTTGTTGGGAGCCATAGCGCGAGATTTGGCGCTGCCGCGCGCTCCATTCTGCCCCAAACAACAACAAAATCAGTACTGGGCGCGCCATCGCGCGAGATCTGGTGCTGGGGCGCGCACCATACTGCCCGGGCGCGCTATCGCGCGAATTCTGGCGCAAGGGGCGCGCCGTATTCTGTCCAAAACACCTTTTTAACTTCGGAATTTGCGAAAGTGGTAAACTACAAAGTTGTAGATCTATGTCTTTTCTTTAACCCCTGAAATTTCAGATCATTTGGAGTTCTGAGTAAAAGGTTATGCTAAATCTCCCAACATGTGTCATTATAGGAACGACGATACGCACGACACACTTCGGAGCGCTTTTGGCTCGTCTTCCCTAATGATTGGACCAAAACGCAAAACTGGAAAGTTATAGCCTTATGTCATATCTTTCTAATGGAAGTGGCCTCACATCAATTGGATCAATATACAAAACATTATGCTAAAAACCACAACTACTGCCATATTTTTCATACCATTTCTGCACTTCCATCACCTATTTAGCTCAAATTCAACATTTGATTCTTCCCATCAATTATCTATTCCATTCAATAACATTCATTACCATTCATACCATAACTTAAGGTCATAACCATCACAACTACTATCACATTTTCAAAATTCGGGCATTACAATTCCTCCCCTCTAAAAATAGATTTCGTCCTCGAAATCAATCATCTCTTTCAAGTTTATCATGTAATAATCAATACTGAAATTAAAATCGAGAGTAGAAGCGTACTTCATTTGAATAACTCTGGATATTTTTGTCTCATTTTATCTTCTAATTCCCAAGTTGCCTCCTCGACACCATGTCTGTTCCACTGTACTTTAATCAACGGTATCAATTTATTTCTAAGTTGCTTATCTTTTCTGTCTAGAATTTGAATCGGTCTCTCAATGTAGCTCAAAGTCTGATCTAACTCAACCTCATCGGGTGGAAGTACATGAGAAGTATCTGGATGATATTTCCTCAACATGGACACATGAAAAACATCATGAACACCTGATAATGCAGGAGGAAGAGCTAATCTGTAAGCCAAATCACCAACACGTTCCAAAATCTCATACGGACCTATGAATCTTGGTGATAGTTTACTCTTCTTTCCAAATCTAACTGTACCACAGAAAGGAGATATTTTCAGAAAAACTCTGTCACCCTTCTCAAAAATCAATGGTCGTCTCCTGATGTTCGCATACTTAGCCTGCCTATCCTGAGCAGCTCGCATACGACTCTGAATCAATTTCACCTTCTCTGTCATATCTCTTATCATATCAGGTCCTACAATTGGTGCTTCAGATAAATCGTCCCAATACAGAGGAGATCTACATTTCCTGCCATATAATGCTTCAAATGGTGACATTCCAATGCTCACTTGATAACTGTTGTTATAAGAAAACTCTACAAGTGGTGACGAATCCTGCCAACCAATACCAAAATCCATCACTACAGCTCTCAGCATATCCTCTAATGTCTGAATAGTACGTTCTGACTGTCCGTCTGTCTGAGGATGATATGCTGTACTCAAATGCAAACGAGTACCAAGGGCCTCTTGTAAACTCTGCCAAAAATGAGAAGAAAATCTGGGATCACGATCTGATACAATGGACTTAGGAACACCATGCAATCTCAAAACTTCTCTTATGTACAATCTGGCCATCTGATCATGCCTATATGTCATCTGATAAGGAATGAAACACGAAGACTTAGTTAATCTGTCAACGATAACCCAAATTGAATCACAACCTCTCGACGACCTCGGCAATTTCGTGACAAAGTCCATGGTAATATGGTCCCACTTCCATTCTGGAACCTTAAGGCTATGCAAAAGACCTCCTGGTCGCTTCCGTTCTGCTTTCACTTGTTGACAATTCAAACAATGAGATACAAATTCTGCTATGTCAGATTTCATTCTTTTCCACCAGAATTGTTTCTTCAAATCATTGTACATCTTTTTACTTCCAGGGTGTACACTGAATTTACTGCAATGAGCATCACGCAAAATCTGCATCCTCAACTCTGAAATATTAGGAACTACAATACGATCATTCACAAACAAAATACCCTCATTATTGACCTGAAATTCTGATTGATGTCCTGATCTGACGAGTTCAGCTGATTTCTGAATACTTTGATCTAATCTTTGGGCCTCTTTAATTTTAACAAACAACTCGGGTTCTGCCTGAATCATAAATACTCTTACAGGTTGAGTATTTTCCACAAAATCCAAACCAGAAAGACAACACTCTTCTACTAGATCAGATACACTGCTAGTGATCAAAGACATATTACATACTTTTCTGCTCAAAGCATCGGCTGCTGCATTAGACTTTCCTGGATAATATTTTATTTCGCAATCATAGTCTTTCAACAAATCTAACCAACGCCTCTATCTCATGTTCAGCTCAGCTTGTGAAAAGAGATATTTCAAACTCTTATGATCAGTGAATATCTCAAATTTCTCCCCATACAAATAGTGACGCCAAATCTTTAAGGCAAAAACCACTGCTGCTAATTCCAAGTCATGCACCGGGTATCTAGACTCATGTGGCTTCAACTGTCTAGAAGCATAGGCAACCACACGGCCATGCTGCATTAATACACAACCCAGTCCTTGATGTGAAGCATCAGTGTGCACTGTAAATCCTCCTACACCTGATGGAATAGTCAAAACTGGAGCACTAGTCAATCTCTTCTTAAGTTCAACAAAACTAGCCTCACATGCTTGCGACCAAATAAATGGTGCATTCTTTTGTGTCAGCTGGGTAATTGGCCTCGCAATCTGTGAGAATCCTTCAATAAATCTGCGATAATAGCCTGCCAAACCCATAAAACTACGTACCTCAGGAACTGATGTCGGTCTAGACCAATTCATGACTGCCTCAACTTTACTCGGATCAACTAATATACCTGCACTTGAAATCACATGTCCAAGGAAAACCACTCTATCCAACCAAAACTCGCATTTCGATAATTTAGCATACAACTTTTCAGTTCTCAAAATTTGCAAAACAACTCTCAAGTGTTCGGCATGCTCAGATTCAGATTTTGAATAAATAAGAATATCATCAATGAATATCACCACAAATTGATCTATATACCTTTGAAACACCCGGTTCATCAAATCCATAAATACCGCAGGTGCATTGGTCAACCCAAAAGGCATTACCAAAAATTCAAAATGCACATACCTGGTACGAAAAGCAGTTTTAGGCACATCTGCCTCACTAACTCTTAACTGATGATATCCGGATCTTAAATCAATTTTAGAATATACTGAAGAACCCTGCAACTGGTCAAAGAGATCATCAATCCTTGGCAAAGGATACTTATTCTTTACTGTGGCTTTATTCAACTGTCTATAATCGACACAAAGCCTCATAGATCCGTCTTTCTTCTTCACAAATAAAATCGGAGCACCCCAAGGTGAAACACTGGGTCTAATATATCCTTTAGCCAATAGATCCTCAAGTTGTTCCTTTAATTATTTTAGTTCAATTGGTGCCATCCTATAAGGAGCTCTAGAAATAGGTTGTGTACCTGACATCAACTCAATGTTGAACTCAACCTCTCGGACTGGAGGAAATCCTGGAATTTCATCCGGAAATACATCTGAAAATTCACTAACAATTGGAATATCTGCCAATTTAGGTACTGACCTTGAAATATCAATCGCATAAACCAAGAAACATTCGGCTCCTTTATGCAACAAACGAGTCATGGACAAAACAGATATCAAAGGAATCTTAGCTCGAGAACCCTTACCATAAAATGTCCAGTGATCTGTCATATCAGGCTTAAACTTAACAACCTTCTGAAAACAATCTACAGTAGCCTTGTATCTTGTCAACATGTCAATACCAAGTATGCAGTCAAAATCAGACATCTCCAATATAATACAATCAAGCTCAATGACATTATTCTCATAACGAAATTCACAACCACTTATCATTTCAGCTGACCTCATCACTTTGCCCAGTGGAGTAGAAATAGATAAGGTAGATGATAATGGTATAGAATGCAACGAATGCAATGTGACAAAGTGCTCAGATATGAAAGTATGTGATGCACCAGTATCCATCAAAACATAAGCAGGATAACCTGAGAGAAACAATTACCCTGCAATGACATGATCTGGAGCATTATGTGCCTCATCCTCAGTGAGTGCAAAAACTTGAGCCTGTTGTCTAGGTGGTTGTCCTACCCTGTGGCTACCACTCTATTTGTTCTGATCTGATCGATTTGACAGCTGATAAGAATGAACTGTAGGGGTCTGACGATTCTGGTGAGATGTTTGTCTCGATGATCCCCCACTCTGAGACATATCACTGCCACGGTTAGGACACACTCGAGCATAGTGTCCCACCTGGTTACACAAGTGGCAAGTTCCCGAGATTCCTCTACACTGATCGGTATAATGTCTACCACCGCACTGACCACAAGTCGGGCCTGAATAACCAGTGCTCTGAACTGAACCAGACTGTCTCAATCCACTAGAACTCGAAAAAATTACTTCCATGCCTCTTAAATTGTTTGCCTCTAGCCTTGAACTGCTCTCTTATGTTGCCACTGTTACTGCCAGTATTACCCTCTCTGAACTGCTGTCGAAACTGTGGCTGTTGGGGTCTTTGCGAATATTGAGAACCTCGCTGCCTAATGATTCCAGTTTCAGCTCCCTTGGCTCGATCAAGAGCCTCAGCAAAAGTGTTAGGCCTTCAGTATTAACCAGGGTAAATATATCAGGATTAAGACCATTTATGAAATGATCGGCCTTAGCTTCTTCATCGGATGCTACATGAGGAGCAAATCTCAGTAAATTCGAGAACTTAGCAACATAGTCCTCAATATTCAGATTTCCCTGCTTTAAATTTGCAAACTCGGCTCCCCTATCTTTTCTGTAAGAGGTAGGAAAGAAACGCTGATAAAATTCAGATTTAAATATATCCCAGGTAACAATCGTACCTCGACCCTCTAAAGCTTTCTTTGTCATGATCCACCAACTCTTAGCAACATCTAATAACTGATGAACAACTAACTTGATTCTACGATCATCTGGATACTCAAGAGATTCAAATAATTGATCCATATTCTCCAACCAGATCTCACACTCTAATGCATTCTCGGTACCCTTCAACATCGGTGGGTGCAAAGACTAAAATCTGGCTAACAGTATCTCCATCGGAGTCGGAGTTATATCAATCTGAGTATGAGTAGCACTGCCCTGATCTTGTGCCACTGGTATGTCCTGTCTAGGTCTACCACGACCTCTACCTCGAGTAGCCATGTCTGATATAAAACAGATCAAACACATATAAAATCACAATATCATAATCATCTCAATCTTGTATCAATCATCTCTGGCTCTTGAAACTCAACAATCTCAAAATCTCGAATAAAACTCAACAATATAATATCTCAATTTATATCATGTATTTCACATCGTAGCACAATGAAAATGCTAACAAATATATCACATGATCAAACAATTCAAACTGACTCGATCTACCCTGTTCCCAAATATCTTACGCTCTGATACCACCTGTTGTGGGGCCCCGGGTCCGACATCTAATACCAATAATTATAAAAGTAATAACCAAACGATTTAATAAAATACATAATTCGTTGTTCACAAATCCACATAAACATTGTCACAATAATTTAAATGTTTGAACTATAAGTTTTCAACATGTCAAAATAAACTTGTGAACCAAATTTTCCCAACATCATCAAATGCTCCTACGACTCGAGAATCCCACTCTAACTCGCATCTCCTCGCCTGGAGCTTGACTCTGGCATCCCAAGCCTCGCCTCACCTACCGTCAAGCACATGAAAACAAGAGGTACCGGACACGCCGGTGAGTATAAACCCAGTATGATACAATCAATAACATATGAGAATTAAAATTTCAAATATTTCATATGAATTCATAAAGATGCAATATAATGCAATGCATGATCAGAAGCTGTGGGCTATCAATAAATCTCAAGATCAAGTGAATCATCTGGTCATAGGGTACCCAAGGGAATAGAATCACCCAGCAACATCCACCGACTCATCCGCTCGGGGTGGATTGCTGTGTTCTACAATCCCAGGACTATGGTGCGCCTATAGAGAGTGTTCAGGTCATAGCAGCGACCTCCGCATACACTATGCCAACTCAACTATAGCCCCATACGTCCAACAAATCAATAAATCAAGGCGACCTCCGCCATATCAAATCTGAATCAACAATTGGCTCAATATGCAATGTCATGATGCAAACCAATATCATCATCTCGATATCATAATCAACTCATCTCAATACAACAATCATCATCAAATCACAATAGTTCATCTAGCCATAGAGTTTCAATTTAAATAAAATGATACTTTTACCTCGTATGTTACCGACCGTAACATACCTTTCAAATATTACCAAAAGAAGATCGAAATGCGTACGTGAGAAGCCTTGAACCTTTGAATTCTACTATAACTCAAGGACTTTGATCATCTATCAAAACAGAGTAATTTCTGTTCAAAATTCATAATTAGTTCAATACTGCTTCGAATCAAGATCCGTAAATTTCTTAACCTTAATATGCCATAAAAACATTCATTGAATCATTTCATCAAACATATAGCATGCGTGCTAAAGAAATAGCTCCTTTACTTTGCCATTGGCTTCAATTCCATTTTAAAATTCAAACCAACACAATCTCAACATCTCCAACATCACAATATCAACACAAATATCAATTCTAAACTTCATCTCATTTCCAAACTTGAATAAAATATAACATACTTACACCATCTTGAAGATCTTGGAGAGAGGATCACAAATCTAACTTCATTTCATAATTTCCTTGAACAAATCTCCCATAGATTGAAGAATAAATTAGAAAATAAAAAGGAAGAAGAGAACCCTAGCTTCCAAACCGATAGAGAGAAGAGAAGGAGAAGGAAAATAAGAAAAATATGATACCATTCTATTTTATGCCTTCCCAAACACCAAAACACGTTTTTATTATTGTTGTTGGGCGCCATAGCGCGAGATTTGGCACTGCCGCGCGCTCCATTCTGCCCCAAACAACAACAAAATCAGTACTGGGCGCGCCATCGCGCGAGATCTGGTGCTGGGGCGCGCACCATACTGCCCGGGCGCGCTATCGCGCAAATTCTGGCGCAGGGGCGCGCCGTATTCTGTCCAAAACACCTTTTTAACTTCGGAATTTGCGAAAGTGGTAAACTACAAAGTTGTAGATCTATGTCTTTTCTTTAACCCCTCAAAATTTCAGATCATTTGGAGTTCTGAGTAAAACGTTATGCTAAATCTCCCAACATGTGTCATTATAGGAACGACGATACGCACGACACACTTCGGGGCGCTTTTGGCTCGTCTTCCCTAATGATTTGACCAAAACGCAAAACTGGAAATTTATAGCCTTATGTCATATCTTTCTAATGAAGATGGCCTCACATCAATTGGATCAATATACAAAACATTATGCTAAAAACCTACAACTACTGCCATATTTTTCATACTGTTTCTGCACTTCCATCACCTATTTAGCTCAAATTCAACATTTGATTCTTCCCATCAATTATCTATTCCATTCAATAACATTCATTACCATTCATACCATAACGTAAGGTCATAACCATTACAACTACTATCACATTTTCAAAATTCGGGCATTACACAAGTTCTGGTACCTCTGAAATGTCATCCCAATATAGCGGAAATCTGCACTTCTTACCATATAAAGCTTCAAACGGTGCCATCTCAATGCTCGTCTGGTAGCTATTATTATAAGAGAATTCACAAAGAGGTAGAGAATCTTGCCAACTAGTGCCAAAATCTAGCACTACGGCTCTTAACATATCCTCTAAAGTCTGGATAGTCCGCTCTGACTGTCCGTCTGTCTGAGGATGATAAGCAGTACTCAGGTGTAATGTCGTACCTAAGGCCTGTTGTAAACTGTGCCAGAAGTGTGAAGTAAATCGTGGATCACGATCTGATACGATAGACTTCGGCACACCATGTAATCTGACTACCTCTCGGACATATATCTCCGCCATTTGATCGTGTCTGTAAGTCATTTTGTACGGGATGAAACAAGCTGATTTGGTCAATCTGTCGATAACGACCCAAATCGCATCACAGCCTCGGGAAGATCGGGGTAACTTCGTCACGAAATCCATGGAAATGTGATCCCATTTCCATTCTGGAATAGCTAAACTCTGAAGTAGACCTCCGGGTTTCTTCCTCTCGGCCTTCACCTGTTGGCAATTTAAGAATTTAGACACAAATTCTGCAATATCTGACTTCATCTGCTTCCACCAGAACTGTGTCTTCAGATCATTGTACATCTTTCTGCCACCAGGATGGATGCTGAACCGACTACAGTGTCCTTCGGACATAATCTGATGTCAAAAGTCTGAAACATCTGGCACTACGAGACGGTTATTGACGTACAAAACATGCTCACGCACTTGATATTCTGACAAATGCCCTGATCTGACCATTTGAATCGATCTCTGCACATTCGGATCTGTTCTTTGTGTTTCTTTAATCCTCATGATCAAGTTTGGCTCAACTTGAATAGTAGCAAGTCGTAGTGGCCTACTCTTTGTGTCAAATTCTAATCCAGAGAAACAGCAATTTTCAACTAGCTTTGTAACACCTATCGTCGATAAGGATAGGGAACAAATCTTTCGACTCAAGGCGTCCGCTGCTGCATTAGACTTCCCTGGATAATATTTGATCTCGCAATCAAAATCTTTCAGCAGATCAAGCCATCTACGTTGTCGCATGTTCAATTCTGATTGAGAAAATAAGTACTTTAAGCTTTTATGGTCTGAGTAGATCTCAAATTTCTCGCCATAAAGATAATGACACAAGATCTTTAGTGCAAATACGATAGCCGCCAATTCAAGATCATGAATGGGGTATCGAGTCTCGTGAGTCTTCAACTATCTTGAGGCATATGCGACCACATGACCTCGCTGCATAAGAACACATCCCAAACCTCTATGAGAGGCATCACAATATACAACGAAATCACCCTACCTGAAGGAATCATCAAGACAGGTGCACTGGTCAGCCTCTTTTTCAATTCTAGAAAGCTAGACTCACACTCCTCAGACCATAGGAATGGCGCATTCTTCTGTGTTAATTGTGTAATTGGCTTTGCAATATGAGAGAAATCTTGGATAAATCGTCTATAGTATCCTGCTAGACCCATGAAACTGCGTATCTCTGGCACAGAAGTCGGTCTCGACCAACTGATCACAGCTTCCACTTTACTCGGATCTACAGAAATACCATCTCCAGATATAATATGTCCCAAAAAGACAACTCGATTCAACCAAAATTCACACTTGGACAATTTGGCATACAATCTCTCATTTCTCAGTGTCTGCAACACAATTCTGAGATGTTCTGCATGCTCATTCTTGTTCTTAGAATACACCAGAATATCATCGATAAAGACAATCACAAAATCATCCAAATACCTCTGAAAGATTTGATTCATCAAGCCCATAAATACCGCCGGAGCATTTGTTAAACCAAAAGGCATGACAATAAATTCGTAATGCCCATACCTAGGTTCGAAATGTTGTCTTCGGTATGTCTACATCTCGAACTCGGAGCTGATGATATCCGGATCGCAAATCAATCTTAGAATAAACAGAGGATCCCTGCAACTGATCAAATAAATCATCAATTCTAGGCAAAGGATACTTATTCTTTAATGTTGCCTTATTCAGTTGCCTGTAATCGATACACAACCGCATCGATCCATCATTCTTTCGCACAAATAGCACCGGAGCGCCCCAAGGAGATACACTAGGTCTGATATATCCCTTGGCTAGCAGATCTTCCAACTGTGCTTTCAATTCCTTCAACTCTATCGGCGCCATCCTATACGGAGCTCTCGAAATAGGAGTGGTACCTGGAATCAAATCAATACTAAAATATACCTCTCGCACTGGAGGTAACCCTGGAATCTCCTCTGGAAACACATCTGTAAATTCTCGTACTACTGGCAAATCTGCCAATGTCGGGCTAGATTTCTGTACATCTACAGCATACACAAGGAACCCATCTGCTCCTTTCTGCAACAACTTATTCATAGTCAAAGCCGAAATCAAGGGAATCCGAGATCTGGAACCCTTACCGTAGAATTTCCACTCTTCTGCCATTTCCGGTCTGAATCTGAAAATCTTATGGGAACAATCCACGGTGGCTCTGTACTTTGTTAACATATCAATTCCAACAATGCAATCAAAGTCAGCTAGCCCAAGTACTATGCAATCTAGATCAAGTTCATGACCCTCAAACTGTAAGATGCAATGTCTAACCGTAGTCACCGATTCAAACCACTTCCCAACGGCGAAGTAATAGACACGACATCTAACAAAGACTCAACAGGCAGAGAATGCAATAATGCAAATCGTTCTGATATGAATGTATGCGATGCACCCGTATCTATCAATATATATGCAGGATAACCGCAAAAGAAACAGTTACCTGCAATGACAGTCATCTGGGGCATCCTGTGCTTGCTCCTCTGTTAACGCAAACACCTGAGCCTGTTGTCGAGTCGGCTGGCTCCTGGTCTGACCACCTCTGGCTCGAGGCTGGGTCTGTGTAGGTGGCGGCTGAAATGAGTGAACAGATGAAGCTTGCCTTCTCAGGCTGAGTCACTGATGCTGATGACCCTGCAGCCTGAAATCTCGATGCACCACTTCTTTGAGGACAGACCTTGGCATAATGCCCCGGTTGCTTGCATATGTTACATCTGCCCACTACACCCTGACACTGTTCTGTGGCATGCTTACCTCCACAAGTACTGCAATATCCACTCATCACTTATAAACTCTGGCCAGGACCTCTCTGTCTTGACCCGCTGAAGCTCGACGAACTGCTCCCTGCCCTCTTAAACTGTTTGCCCTTCGCTTTCAACTGATCCTTCCGCCCGCTGCTACTCCCGCCGCTATCAAATCTAGGAGGAGGTTGTGCTGGAGGTAGTGGCGGTCTCGGACTCGGAGCAACATACGGAACACTCCGTTGCCTAAGCAATCCTGCTTCTGCTCCTTTGGCACGATTCAATGCATCCGAGAAGTTGTTGGGTCTCCCCGTATTCACCAACGTAAAGATATCTGGATTCAGGCCATTTATAAACTGGTCTGCTACGGCTTCATCATTACCTTGAAACGTGAGGTGCAAAGCGAAGCAAAGAAGAAAAGTTTAGCAACATACTCTTCAATGTTCAATTGCCCTTGCCTCAGGTTTGCAAATTCAGCGCCTTTATCTTTACGGTAGGATACAGGAAAGAATCGCTGATAAAACTCTGTCTTGAACACCTTCCAGGTAATCTCGGTGCCACGCTTGTTCTAGTGCTCTCCTTATATTCAACCACCAATACTTAGCCACGTCTTGCAGTTGATGGCCAATGAGTTTCACTCGCTTCTCATCACTATATTCCAGAGACTCGAATAACATCTCGATATCCTCCAACCAGCTTTCACATTCAATTGCATTTTCTGTACCCTTTAAGGTCGGTGGTCGGAAAGACTGGAATCGTTTTAATAGAGTCTCCATCGGAGTCGCAGTCACATCCATTGGATCTCCGGATGTGCTACCGTGTTCTGGTGCTAGTGGTCGTAAAGGAATGGCTGCTCTTCTAGGAGGCATGTATCAGCTATTCAAACAGTTTAGTATACAATCTATACCAACTGTCTCAGCCCTCCTCTGATCATTTACCTCTGATCCAGAATCGGTTCTGATTCAGTCTTAACCAATACATGCTGCAATCAAATCAGATAACACAACAAGTAATAGAGAAAGCAATAAATCATGATATGCTAGCATGATATAAACAAGGCAGATGACTCAATCTACCCCGCTCATTCTATCTATCTCAATCTACAGAACCTACGGCTCTGATACCACCTGTTGTGGGGACCCGGGCTCTAACTCTTTTCTTTGGGATTCAATGGATCATTAATATAAAAAGTGGGTCAAATTTTCGCTTTTCAACATTTATTCTAATGTTGTATAAACAAGCATAAAGTCTCTATTTATTTTACAAACATAAAGTACAAACATGTCTTGTTCCATCTATTCTCAACAACTAGTAATTAAATATAATACATATCAAAAGTACAACTACTAGTTCTTCTGCTATGCCCGAGATCGCCACGCTATGTCCATCTCTCATCCTCTGCGTGACCCAGATCCTGCCCCACCTGTTGTTATGCACACATACAAACATAACAACAGTCGGAAACTCCGGTGAGAACAAATCCCAGTATAAATATGTATACATGCATATAATCAATCTAAAACATGCAACATGATATAATGAATGACATCCATATAAACATGCAATGCAATGCGAATCAAACCATGTCTGGACTCGACTCGACTAGAACTCTAGGGATCCCGGTGTGAATAAGACGTCAATGGCTGTCACCTACTCTCCCACTCGAGGTGACTGTACGTCTTATTCCTAGACTTCGGTCTGAGCTGCATCAACGACTGCAATAGGAGTCAGGGCTACTCCTAAGCTGAGATACACCGAACATCTAGATAGTTGACAATGGCTGTCAACGACTCTCCTATCGTAAATGCAATGAATATCAATCTGTAAACAAAGCATGCTCATATTCATATCTGAATATCACAATGATCTTATATGCTTGAATACAATTCTATAATCAAAACATAATCATGTTACAAGATTTGGATATAATTCTATAAACAAGTCATAAACATGTTACCATATATACAACAATACTAGTATGTGATTTTGGTTGGGAAACTCAAATAATATCTTATTTGAGTTGTGGCTGTCCAAACAAACATGGCTTATACCTTCCTTGTTGTGAAATAAATCGAAGTCTCGAAGTCGGGATACAAACTCTGTCACTCCAAATCTGAAATGGCAATTGTTGATAGATACCATATCAACAAACAACTCACAACAAGTCTTATACGATTCTTAATCAATTTCGGTATAAATCGACGGCATAACGACATAATTCTTCGATACCGTTTAACCCAATTCAACATATATCAACATTGTACAATTCTCAACTTATAATCATCATAATATCTATGTCAAGATCTCAAAATCTGCATAATCTCATGTCCATATATGCTAAAACTCATAACAAGTGAGTTCGATATCATTTCTTCGTTCCGGTTTCAAATCTACAATCCTTATCATCATAAGAACATATTTCTTAACTCAATTCATAATTCTCCCAACACATATATATCAAGACATGCTGGAATTTAACAAAACATATACCCTTTTGAAGCCCTTGATGCAAGGAATACAAATTCGAACTTGAAACTAAATTCGGGTGGCTAAATCTTGAGATATTTTACCCCAAAACTTAAGAACTTGAAGAAATTTGAGGGAACTCTCGGTTCAGATGCTGGAAGTGAGAAAGAAATGAATCAGCAATAATTCATATATATACCTCTGCCATGTGTCAACATAAGAATCAAGGTGGATTTCTCGCATGCAGCACCGCGGGTGCGGTCACGTTAGCACCGCGGGTGCGCTATGCTCTCGGCAACCCTAACATTTTCCAAAAGTAGCGACCGCGGGTGCGGTCTTTGCAATACCGCGGGTGCGGTCTTTTCACCGCGGGTGCGGTCTGCTACCGCGGTTGCGGTGATGTTACGAATAAAATTTGCCAACTTTCTGTCCATGCACCGCGGGTGCGGTCTTAGTGGCACCGCGGGTGCGATGTAGCTTCGACTTTTCTTCTTAAAATCTACAATTGTATGACCGCGGGTGCACTCCTGTTCTGGGCGCGGGTGTGGTCTTGTAAGCTCTTAATTTTCATGTCTTTTCTCCTCTCCTCGCACATCATATATTATCATATCTTCCCGAGTATCATATTAATAAAAACTAATAATTTTGAGCCTTACAAACTTGATATTATTCAAATATATATACATAATTAAACAGTAACACAATAAAATTATACAAGCAGTGTAATCACATCATATTATTGTAATGAGGTGTCATGGAGTCCTTTTATATAATAACATGATATTATACATTAAAAAAATCTACAATAAAAATAAATAAACAGTAAAGTAAATACTCTTACTTTTGAATATTGTTATATTTCTCTTGTGTTTTGGAGCTTGAAAAATATGGAGAACCGAATTTTCGAATATCGTGCTGATAACGTGTTAAAAGTAAAAATTTACGATAAAAAATAAAAATCTCAAAATATATTAAACTACACACTTTATAAAATTCTCTCTACTAGATTATGATTTTCTTCACACATTCAGAGACCTATTTATAGAATTTTTTTTGAAAATAATCCAAAAATAAATACATCATCACACACTAATTTTCAATATTTACAATTCTTATTTTCAACATTCAACTTTCTGATTTTCAACAATTTTATCTTTTTGATTTTTTGTTCAAACATTAAACAAAAGGAAATGAAAAACTAAATCAATCAAATCTAAATCGTCTCTCATTCATACCATAATTTCAAAGAATCGTATAATAAAATATTATTCCAAATACGGTTTTTTTATTCAATTGAATTGTCATTTTGTAGAAGCTCAAGGAACCTGTTTTGCAAATTTAGCCAACAAGGAAGAAAGTTTTTATATCACCATGCAAAATCAATAAGATCTCATGTAGATGAAATACTCTGATAAATTTGAACTATAAATTCTTTTATACAAAACCTACTCAAATGATTTGGGTAATTTCCAAATTCATGTATTTCCAGGGCAAAAGCTAATAACCTCATGAACACAATACAAGAAGTCATCACAGAAGGATAACTGCAACCCTCCAAGGCAGAATTTAAAACATGTACTACCGAATAATACACACCGACAGGGACGTGTTTCGGACTTTATACCACACTTTCTACGGTTATACTCCATAAGATGAAGGACGTAAGAGCTAAAGCTTACAATAAGAGAGTGGAAAAATAATGACTAAAAACAGGAACAGAAGGAAACCCAAATAAGTATATCTTTAATGGTCACTCCTTACAATCTGATAATATAAGTTCCACCTTACCGTGATTCAAGGTAAAAGGTACACGAGACTAGTTTACAAGTTTCTTGAAGGAAATATTCTTGTAGAAGATGTCTCTCCTAAGGAGACGGATGCCAGGGACGACGCCCAAACCCGAGCATTCCTAGCTCCTTCATGGAAGTTCCTAGTTTTGCACGCCTCTAAATCGCTCCAAATCCTCTTCACATCAATCAAATGGAACACACGCCCTAAAAGTTGCCTCGACTCTCCGGAAATTTCCAAATTTAAGCGAGGAAAGCCTGCGACCCACCATTTTGTAATACGAGATACAATCTCTGGAACGAAATAAAGGATAGCCCTTGACAGGACAAATATGACAGAAAGTACAAGATACAATTCCCTCCATATTATTTCCGTGATTGACCCTTCATTCCAGGGCTTGAAAATATTCTGATTACTTGCTGGGCTGCATGAGTTATCTACAAACATTACCGCTGCTGGATCGAACCCTTCAGAAAATAAAAATAAATTAGAAATTGGAAGAGGAGCGATATTTTTTTTCACAAAACTCAGAAGAAATATTTTACACCATAGAACTAACTGTACATGTATTACTGAAAATAAGTTTACACAAAACAGAGTCCAAGGGATGAAAAGTCTTGCCCATATTTGCAAGACCCATAGGTTCCACCCTCGTGGCCTTTTGACACACCAACAGAAGAAGGTGGACGTAAATGAATCTAAAGCAATGCACAATTTCAGTAGAAAGTTAATCTCATATCTACGCACACAAAAATGAACATTTTAAAAAACCAATGAAACCCAACAATTATAGATAAATATACAAGTACAACATGCTGAAAAAAAAGCTAATTATGAAGAGTTGATGGTGAATAAAACCTAACATCAGCAGATCGATTAAATGTACCATAATAGCCATCACAAAGTTCAGGAGATGAGTAGTTCAACTTAGCAATTTCCCATGGTGCAGCTAGGCTATGATTGTTTATGCAACTTGGATTTACATAGAAGAGGGAAGCATAAATGTGTAAGCACACTTGATAGTTTTACCAGAACAGTGGGTCACAAGTATCGTATAACAACTAGAAAACAAGTTTAAACCAGGGGAGATACCTGTAGCTCTTTTGTAGAAATTGACAAGAGACATGAGATCTCTTCGACCATGATACTTCCATCGCATGTTCTGATTAACTATAAGTAGCGAGGGTACACTGTGAATCCCATATCTAGAAAAGATACTGCACAAAACGCACAAGCAAGTTAAGCTTATGCAAAGGGTAGAGAATTGAATATAGAGAACATGTTATAAACCTTCCACAGGTGTGCAGGCTTTTGTGTGCACTCATGCAAGGCATGCTTAAGTATGGTAAACATAAAAGATATTTCACTATTCAATGATGTCCACACTCCTACAAATAACTTTTAGCCCTTCAATAAACTTGGGTCAAAAGAATATTTCAGGGGAGTTAAGTGCTATCGATCCAAATTACAAGTGAAGAAAATGCACCTGATGTCACAAACAAAGGGCCATGATATGATGCATAAGAATTAACTAATAGTATCCCATGTTATCACAACCTTTACTGGATATAACTCACTGCAGCAAAGAGAGATCTAGACCTAGTCATTTTGCAAGTAGGCCTGGACACCATGTTATTACCAGGATACAAGTACACAGATGCCATGATCTAATCTGAACAACACTCATTCTAAGATTGGTTCATGTCATAAGAAACCAGCAGTATTTTTTGGTGGGTGAGGGGGGAGACATAAAGAATCATCGTAAGGTAAAGTCACTCACCTGGGAACGGCTGAAGATTGTTCAACCACCAGGTGTTTAATCTGCGGATACATAGAACTGAGAGTAGAAAACTTTGACCGAAAGATGCTAGAGAAAGGACACCATGAAGAATAATACAGAACAGCAGTATATACATTCTCCTGACTGGAGCTCATCACACTTTCAAGCAATTCTCCATCCACCTTCAATGAAAAATAATGCACATGAAATATAGAAAAAAAAAATCAAGAATATCAATCAGAACTCCGCAAAATAGATATGCAGCAAACCAAAATCTATTATGAGTTGAAACATAAACGTTCACAATCACAAAACAATAGTGCTTGCAAGCATATTCATCAGCATCACTGTCATGATCCATGAAGAAGAAGTGGGCTGAGAGAGATTGTGGGCCGATATTTAGAGAACGAAACATTCAAGCCCAAAGTTTATCCACGTTTTACTCATGGAAAATTCAGGACTATAGATTGAGGAGCAAGAAGATTTTTTCCTTAGTTAATAAGAATAATTGTTTTCTTGTTTTTGGATTTCAGCATATCTCTTAAAATTGGTAGGATTTTCGTTCAGTTTATTTGAATTACATGTTTGTTATATGTATGAACTAGGTGGGAAGAATTATTCACTAATAGAAATATCAATAAAAAGTTAATTTCACATGATAGGGTGGTTCTCTTGTTTTCACGAGCCCCGATTATTCAATTAATCATGGGTCGTCAAGGTCGGAAATCAAAACGGCAAGAATCTAATTCCAAACTAGAAATTACACTGTTGAACTACCCATAACACGGTCCCAAACCTAGGCACGTAACAATCACCCTATACCATCACTAACACCGTTCATCATCATTGAAATAAATTGAGAATGGACTAGTAATAATCACACCATCAATTTTGGCAATTTATCATCACAGTGGCAAGCTAAAATTTATAATTTTGATAAATCAGTTTTAACATCAATGTAAAAATTCTATTAGGAAGGAATAATGAAGAAGTCAGGAAAAACGACATCTACAGGTCTAATGCAAAAATAAACATTGCAACATAACAGAAATAAACTGAATCACCACTTCTGGAAGAACATGTATTATATTTTCATAAATGTCAAAAGTTGTCACATCTACCAAAACGACAAACCAAACAAAATGAAAATAAGTGTTCTAGGTAGATTTATTGAGAGGTCACATCATGTAAAAAGATATTGTTTTTGAAAACCAGACTAAAATTAATCTCAACGGAGAACCATTTTCATGGTCAAGGCATGACATGCTAGCTAAAAAATAACATGTAGTAATCTATATAACCAGACTAAAAAATTGAACATCCATCTATAGGTGCATATTTGGTCATCTATTAGCCAATTAAAAGCTGTCGGACAGTATGTATCAGTATCTGAATGCAACAGACAGCTAGGTCAGCCTTCATCATGTTAAGCTGCCTGCAATTTTCAGTAGGGGTATTTAACATTTTTATGTTATTCCATCTGATTTATACATGTTGGCCAGTTTAAGGCACTAAATCCGTTTGATCAACAGTTTATAAAGCTTTCATAAATTTGATTACTTCCCATTTCAAATAAGTCTTTAATCTTTCTGAACCCTTCTTTCATCTAACAACATAGGAGCATTCACTTAGAGTTTTTACACTGAACAATGAAGAAGTGACGCAAAGACTGACTAGAGCTATCCCATTATGGTCAACATCCAAAAGCACGACACATTAAAAATGTAAAGAGTCATCAGATGAAACCGGCAAAATTTATAAAGACTTCACAGCAATACACAAATATCCTCTGATAGATAGTCTTTCTATTATTGCAGTTACACGGGGAATTGAAGTTTGCAACACAAGAGTTATGGCAGCAGTTCAGCAGCCTGCGCATAAATTTTACATTCAGTAAGAGCATTGAGTTCCAAAAACTGACAAAAGGATCAAACCATTATTAAATCACATGACTGGCCTCACTCAAACAAATATATTCACACAGCAACTTTCAGACAGCAAACAGACCATCTGCTCATGATGGGAAGCTAAATGGTAATTTTAAGAATTATATGGTTCAAAATGCTTTGTTATGAAAGACATGATAACCAATATACCATTTAGCTGGCTAAATTCACAACAATCGTTAATTGATCAAAAAGTTATTTTAAAAAACCTTTAAGATAACACCCTTTCTTGGGAGCTTAAATTTGAGTTTTTAACGGGAGAGAGGAATTAAAGGTGGAAGCATAGTTGTCAAGGGCGCAAGGCGCACCGAGGCACACAAGGTCTCTGGAGCCTGATGCGCAAGGCGCAAGGCGACGCGTGCGCCTTGCTTCAGCACCGAGGCACACAAGGTCTCTGGAGCCTGATGCGCAAGGCGCAAGGCGACGCGTGCGCCTTACTGAAGCAAGGCGCTAATTATTAATTTTTTTAAAAAATATATTTAGCTTATAATAATATATTAAAATATGAAATAATTAAGTCACAATGTCACACAAAACAACAAATAATTAATAAGTTCATAACAATAAGTAACATAATTAAAATTCTTCAATCATCCTCAGAAGTTACGTTTGGGGTTGGTTTGGGCTTTTACATTTAAGTTACTATTAAAAAAAATTGAGAAGTTGCATTTTCAGAATGCAACTTCTCTGTTACTGAATTTGTTTTTTTAAAAAAAGCAACTCAGGCGCGCCTTAGCCTTTCCAAGGCGAGCCCAGGTGTGCGCCTGGGCGAGCCTTTGTGAACCGTTGCGCCTGGGACGGCCCCAGGCGCAACGCCCACGCCTGGTGGTGCCTTTCGCCTCAAGGCGAGAGGCGCTCGCCTTTGACAACTATGGGTGGAAGTGTTACGTAGAGGGCATATGTAAGTCTGTTCATACTTGTTATAAAACAATTTTTTTGACACGTTCGTTGGATATAACAAATTTCTATTGATGTCTTAGTACCATCAGCTCCAAATTACTTGAATACTCAATTGTCTCAACCACTACTCTTTGCGACAGGGAGTTTTTGCTTCCGTATTTATAATTTGGTTCTTTTGAAATCATGTCACTTGTTTCGCTTGTAAACTTCTATTCCGGTCATTCAAACAAATCAGCGATTTTCTGTCAAAATTTTATGGAAAAACTATCACAACCGTTTGACCGGCTGAGAGAGCTTTTCATTCATAGACAAAGATTAATTTTATTAATTAAGATCAAATGATAATAACGGTAGAAATTCGAATTTTAAATTCAAACTTTATTTATTTTTTTTGCTTGCAAATACAATCTAACTGTGTTGAGACTTAAGAGCCTGTGTGTAATGCCCTAGATTTTATATCACGTTAAGCGGAGATTATTGAAATTAAATTGATATAATTATAGACGGGCTATTACGAGATCAAATTGGGCCGAGCATATGAAGTACACAATTGGTGGACAGAAATGCTGGCGCCCGAGCGGTAGTTTTTGACCGCCCGAGCGCCAGTGTTCCATCAAATTTACGTTGCGGGCAGAAGAGTTGGCGCCCGGGCGGTAGTTTTTGACTGCCCGAGCGCCAAAGTGCAATCCGGAAGGGCTTGGACAGAGACTGCCGCGCTCGAGCGGTAGTTTAGCACCGCCCGAGCGCCACTTTCAAATTGTGAAAAGAAGCCACGTTTCGTTTACATGCAATCGGATATATATATATACGTTGCCTTCAGAATCTATGAGAATAAATAATGAGAAATCGAGAAAGGCTTCAGAGAAACTTTGTGAAAAATCCTTACGCCTTTATATTTCAATCCGTCCGTAAGATTTTAAATCAGACTTCGGTACTGTGGTCATAGCAACGCAAGCTACTACAGGACGTAAGTTTTGTTACGTTTTGACATGTTTGGAAATTATGATATTGTCAGAATTGAATTGAATTCATATATGATGTTCTTGACATGTTAGACAGCGTAGAATCGAAGTCAGATTAAGAAACGGACTGAATATGGAATTGTTATGAATTTCAGAAGGAAATTGACTAGAATTGATATCAGATTTGTATGGTGGTTGATTGTAAATGTTTGGAATTGATATAGACTGATATAGTATTATCAGTATCACAAGATTGTACTGTTATATTGTCAGAATTTGATAAAACAGAGATGTGATTTGATTAGAATATTGATACAGAATATTGGTATTGTCATTGCCAGATTGAACAGTGACAGACTTTGAATCAAGACTTTGATTGTATCAGATCGACAGCAAGAAAGGTATAAATAAATGTTGATTCGGGATTGCACAACTCGAGTTAGGTTTGACTTGAGTTTCCCTAAATCACATACTTTATTATATTGCATTGATATTTGCAGATTATCAGATTGATATGTTAATCTATTGACTTAGAACAGAGTCAGAGTCCGAGTCTAGGGCAGACAGCCTAGCTAGGGCAGAACCGCCGAGTCTTTCTCAGAACCGATAAGACTCTAGACTTACGGTGTATCGAAGAGACTTAGATGTAGATCGACGTCTATCTCAGACACTCGATACAGCATACCAAAGTCTAAATTAGATTGGGATCCCTAGAATTGAGATAAGATAAGATTAGATCACGAGTCATTGATTCATGTAGTCAGACTAGATACATGTTTTGATGTTTGTTTATGCTTTTATATATGTTTTATATGATTGCATTTAATACATTGTTTATACTGGGATATTTATATCTCACCGGAGTTATCCGGCTGTTGTCTTGTTTGTATGTGTGTATGACAACATGTGGGACAGGTACAGGGTCACAGAGATGAAGACAGACCGAGATTAGAGTGGTGATACCGGACTTGGAGTAGAGCTAGGGTTTGAACACTTGATAGTAGTTGTTGAACCTGAGTATGTATGATTGTATATTTTATCAGATTTATACTTTTATACTGATATGTATAGGAGTTTGAGTCCATTACCTTCCGCATTTTAAAAAAAAAAAATTAAAATTAGACCTTGATTACTATAATTGATTAATTAGTCCCAATCATGATTAAAAAGATGATTAGCGTCCGGGTCCCCACAACAGGTGGTATCAGAGCCATAGATCCTTTAGAATGAGATAGAAGAGGCTAGTGAGCGGGGTAGATTGAGGTTTTCTTTCCTGCTTTTGAATGCTTACTGCTTTATTACATGTTACTTGTTTATCTGATTTGATATAGTAATATGTTTTATTGATATTGGATCAATACTGATTCTAGATCAGCAGTAAGATGATCAGAGGAGGATTGAAACAGAATTGTGGTATTTGTTACTAATCTATTTGATTATCAGATATGTCTCCGAGACGAGTTCCGGAACAGGGAAGTACATCAAATACTCCAATGGATGTCACACCGACTCCAATGGAAACCATTACTGAAACGATTTCAGTCATTTCATCCGCCAACCTTGAAAGGCACAGAGAGCGCTGTGGAGTGTGAGAGTTGGCTTGATGATATAGAGATATTGTTCGAATCCTTGGAGTATACAGATGAGCAGAGGGTGAAATTAATTGGACACCAGTTACACGACGTTGCCAAGGACTGGTGGATTACGAGGAAGAGAACCATGGAGCATAGAGGTACGAATATTACCTGGAATATATTTAGAACCGAATTTTATCAACGATTCTTTCCAGTGTCGTACCGGAAGGACAAGGGGGCGGAGTTTGCCAACCTCAAGCAGGGACAGATGAATATAGAGGAGTACGTGTCAAAGTTCTCCTCATTGCTGAAATTTGCTCCACATGTGGCTGACAGCGAAGAAGCTACTGCTGACCAGTTCATCAATGGCCTGAACCCCGACATGTTCACATTGGTGAACACAGGGCGACGAATAATTTCACTGATGCCCTGAACAAAGCCAAGGGAGCAGAAGCCGGTCTGATGAGACAGAAAGGGGCTTCATTTGTGCCTCCAGCACCGAGACCACAGCAACCACCTCCCAGATTTGAAGGTGACAGCAGTAGTGGAGGAAAGAAGGAATTTTTGAAAGCCAGGGGAAAGCAATTCAAGAAATCTGGCAGTAGTTCTTCCAGCTCCGGTGGTTCCAGACCGAGCCAGAGTTACACCGGAGTTTATTGCAAGACTTGCGGAGGAAGACATGTTACTGAGCAATGCACGGGAGTGACTGGTAGTTGCAATTTCTGTAAACAGCCGGGACACTTTGCTAAAGTATGTCCCCAGAGAGGTTCCCAAAGATCGCAGGGGGCCGAGTCATCGGGATCAGCAGCACAGACTGAGAGACGATCAGCTGCTGTTCATATATTTCAGCCAGCGTCAGCTCAGTCACAGCAGAGGCCAGGAGGAAGCCAGACAGTTAGTCAGCCTCCGAGACAGCAGGCCAGAGTCTTCGCTTTGACAGAAGAGCAGGCCCAGGAAGCACCAGATGACGTTGTGGCAGGTAACTGTTCTTTATGTGGTTACTCTGCTTATGTATTAATTGATACCGGTGCTTCACACACATTTATTTCTGAACGATTTGCATTAAGTCATGCATTGCCTGTAGAATCTTTAGCTACTGTAGTGTCTGTCTCTTCGCCTTTGGGGACGGGTTTGATATCCGTGAATTCGGTTAAGCATTGTATGCTACGGTATGACGGGCATGAAATTGAGTTAGATTGCATCGTACTTGGGTTGTCCGATTTTGATTGTATTATCGGTATTGATATGCTGACCAAGTACAGAGCGACAGTTGACTGTTTCCACAAGATAGTGAGATTCAGACCAGATATGGCTGAAGAGTGGAAATTTTACGGGAAGGGTTCTAGATCGAGAATTCCTTTAGTATCCGTACTATCTATGACTCGATTGTTACAGAAAGGAGCAGAAGGGTTCCTTGTATATTCAGTAGATTTATTGAAGTCGAGTCCAGCATTGGCTGATCTGCCAGTGGTACGTGAGTTTGCTGACGTCTTCCCAGAAAAGATCCCGGGATTACCTCCAGTTAGAGAGATAGACTTCAGCATTGAACTGATGCCAGGTACAGTACCGATTTCTAGAGCTCCGTACAGAATGGCACCAGTTGAATTGAAAGAATTGAAGGATCAGTTGGAAGATTTACTGGCCAAAGGGTACATCAGACCGAGTGTGTCTCCTTGGGGTGCTCCAGTACTGTTTGTAAGAAAGAAAGATGGTTCGATGAGACTCTGTATCGACTATCGGCAACTGAACAAGGCAACGATAAAGAATAAATATCCTTTGCCTCGTATTGATGATTTATTCGATCAGTTGCAGGGTTCTTCAGTATATTCCAAGATTGATTTAAGATCGGGATATCATCAGCTGAGAGTCAGAGATTCTGATATCTCAAAGACAGCATTCAGAACCAGGTATGGACACTATGAATTTATTGTCATGCTGTTTGGGTTGACGAATGCTCCAGCTGTGTTTATGGGATTGATGAATCGTATCTTCCAGAAATATCTCGATGATTTTGTGATTATTTTCATCGATGATATTTTGATTTATTCAAAGAATATGAGTGAGCATGCTGAGCATCTAAGAACTGTGTTGCGAATTCTAAGGGCTGAGAAGTTATATGCTAGACTGTCGAAATGTGAGTTTTGGCTAAGACAGGTAGTATTTCTGGGTCATATTATATCTGGAGATGGTATATCAGTTGATCCCAGTAAAGTGGAAGCTGTGATTTCTTGGCTAAGACCGACATCAGTACCCGAAATTCGCAGTTTCATGGGTTTAGCAGGATACTACCGTCGTTTCATTAAAGATTTCTCGAGTATAGCTAAACCAATTACTCAGCTGACTCAGAAGAATGCTCCATTTGTTTGGTCTGAAGAATGTGAGACCAGTTTTCTGGAGTTGAAGAAGAGGTTGACCAGTGCACCGGTGTTGACTATTCCATCCGGTACTGGTGATTTTGTAGTTTATTGCGACGCTTCTCACAGAGGGTTGGGATGTGTGCTGATGCAACGAGGGCATGTTATCGCTTATGCCTCAAGACAGCTTAAACCACATGAGACTCGTTATCCAATTCATGATCTAGAATTGGCAGCCATTGTCTTTGCATTAAAGATATGGCGACACTATCTTTATGGTGAAAAGTTCGAGATATATTCTGATCATAAGAGTTTAAAATATCTGTTTTCACAATCTGAATTGAATATGAGGCAACGAAGATGGCTTGATTTGCTTAAAGATTTTGATTGTGAAATCAAATACTATCCAGGAAAGTCTAATGCAGCAGCTGATACACTGAGTCGAAAGGTATGTTCTTTATCCTTATCGACGATTGGTGTTTCAAATTTGATAGAAGACTGCTGTTTGTCTGGATTAGAATTTGAAACAGATTATAAACCGTTGAGACTTTATACGGTGCAAGTAGAACCAGAGCTGATTATGAGAATTAAGGCAGCTCAGAAAGTTGATCAGAATGTACAGAAATCAGTATCGATGGTTAGAGCAGGACATCGATCAGAGTATCAGGTACGTGATAACGTCTTGTATGTGAATAATCGTCTAGTTGTGCCGAATATTTCAGAGTTGAGACGACAGATATTGTCAGAAGCGCACAACAGTCGATTTAGTATTCATCCTGGTGGCAGAAAGATGTACAATGATTTGAAAAGACAGTTCTGGTGGAAACAAATGAAGACTGATATCGCCGAATTTGTTTCCAAATGTCTGAATTGCCAACAGGTGAAAGCAGAAAGAAAGAAACCAGGAGGTTTATTACAGAGCTTGTCCATTCCTAAATGGAAATGGGATCACATTTCCATGGATTTCGTGACGCAGTTGCCGCGTTCCTCCCGAGGTTGTGATGCGATTTGGGTCGTGATTGACAGATTGACCAAATCCGCATGTTTTATACCGTACAAAATGACGTACAGATTTGATCAGATGGCAGAGATCTATGTCAGAGAAGTGGTCAGATTGCATGGAGTGCCGAAGTCGATTGTATCAGATCGTGATCCTCGATTTACTTCGCACTTCTGGCAGAGTTTGCAGCAGGCTCTCGGTACGAAGTTACACCTGAGTACCGCATATCATCCACAGACCGTCGGACAGTCAGAGCGGACTATCCAGACACTGGAGGATATGCTGAGAGCAGTAGTACTAGATTTTGGCACTAACTGGCAAGATGCATTGCCGCTTTGTGAGTTTCGTACAACAACACCTATCAGACGAGTATTGAGATGGCACCATTTGAAGCGTTGTACGGAAAGAAGTGCAGATCCCCTCTCTATTGGGATGATATCTCTGAAGTGCCTGAGATTGGACCTGATATGATCAGAGATATGACAGAAAAAGTGAAGCTAATTCGAAAGAAAATGAAGGCAGCACAAGACAGACAGGCCAAATATGCCAATGTTCGACGTAGATCGTTGGTATTTGAGGAAGGAGACCGAGTTTTCTTAAAGATTTCACCTTTCAGAGGAGTTGTCAGATTTGGCAAGAAAGAGAAACTGTCTCCGCGATACATCGGGCCTTATGAGATTCTCGAGAAGATAGGAGATCGTGCCTATCGACTCGCTTTACCGCCTTCATTATCTGGGATACATGATGTCTTTCATGTATCGTTATTAAGGAAGTATATTCTTGATGCTTCACATGCTATTCAACCAGACGAGGCCGAACTAGATGAGACGTTGAGCTATGTTGAAAAACCGATTCAGATTATTGATCGTAAAAAAAAACAGCTCAGAACGAAAATGATTCCACTGGTGAAAGTTCAATGGACTCGTCATGGTGTAGAAGAAGCAACCTGGGAAACTGAATCAGATATGAGACAAGAGTTCCCAGAGTTATTTAGATGATGTAAATTTTTTTTTATATATATATACAGTTTTGTATATATACTCCTTGTTGATACGAATGAAATGCTTGTGATTTCGAGGACGAAATCGTATCTTAGGGGGGGAGAAATGTAATGCCCTAGATTTTATATCACGTTAAGCGGAGATTATTGAAATTAAATTGATATAATTATAGACGGGCTATTACGAGATCAAATTGGGCCAAGCATATGAAGTACACAATTGGTGGACAGAAATGCTGGCGCCCGAGCGGTAGTTTTTGACCGCCCGAGCGCCAGTGTTCATCAAATTTACGTTGCGGGCAGAAGAGTTGGCGCCCAGGCGGTAGTTTTTGACCGCCCGAGCGCCACTTTCAAATTGTGAAAAGAAGCCACGTTTCGTTTACATGCAATCGGATATATATATATACGTTGCCTTCAGAATCTATGAGAATAAATAATGAGAAATCGAGAAAGGTTTCAGAGAAACTTTGTGAAAAATCCTTACGCCTTTATATTTCAATCCGTCCGTAAGATTTTAAATCAGACTTCGGTACTGTGGTCATAGCAACGCAGGCTACTACAAGACGTAAGTTTTGTTACGTTTTGACATGTTTGGAAATTATGATATTGTCAGAATTGAATTGAATTCATATATGATGTTCTTGACATGTTAGACAGCGTAGAATCGAAGTCAGATTAAGAAACGGACTGAATATGGAATTGTTATGAATTTCAGAAGGAAATTGACTAGAATTGATATCAGATTCGTATGGTGGTTGATTGTAAATGTTTGGAATTGATATAGACTGATATAGTATTATCAGTATCACAAGATTGTACTGTTATATTGTCAGAATTTGATAAAACAGAGATGTTGTGATTTGATTAGAATATTGATACAGAATATTGGTATTGTCATTGCCAGATTGAACAGTGACAGACTTTGAATCAAGACTTTGATTGTATCAGATCGACAGCAAGAAAGGTATAAATAAATGTTGATTCGGGATTGCACAACTCGAGTTAGGTTTGACTTGAGTTTCCCTAAATCACATACTTTATTATATTGCATTGATATTTGCAGATTATCAGATTGATATGTTAATCTATTGACTTAGAACAGAGTCAGAGTCCGAGTCTAGGGCAGACAGCCTAGCTAGGGCAGAACCGCCGAGTCTTTCTCAGAACCGATAAGACTCTAGACTTACGGTGTATCGAAGAGCCTTAGATGTAGATCGACGTCTATCTCAGACACTCGATACAGCATACCAAAGTCTAAATTAGATTGGGATCCCTAGAATTGAGATAAGATAAGATTAGATCACGAGTCATTGATACATGTAGTCAGACTAGATACATGTTTTGATGTTTGTTTATGCTTTTATATATGTTTTATATGATTGCATTTAATACATTGTTTATACTGGGATATTTATATCTCACCGGAGTTATCCGGCTGTTGTCTTGTTTGTATGTGTGCATGACAACAGATGGGACAGGTACAGGGTCACAGAGATGAAGACAGACCGAGATTAGAGTGGTGATACCGGACTTGGAGTAGAGCTAGGGTTTGAACACTTGATAGTAGTTGTTGAACCTGAGTATGTATGATTGTATATTTTATCAGATTTATACTTTTATACTGATATGCATAGGAGTTTGATTCCATTATCTTCCGCATTTTAAAAAAAAATTAAAATTAGACCCTATTACTATAATTGATTAATTAGTGTCAATCATGATTAAAAAGATGATTAGCGTCCGGGTCCCCACACTGTGATTGACAATGATCATGATGGGAGCAGCCACCTCTTTCATTTGGGATTTTGGAAAGGTGAGCCTACAATTTTACTATTGTTCAAATGTTATATGCCACGTGTGATTTTTTTGTTTAACTTTCTTCAAATTCTTATGAGGGAATGGTAGGATATGGACACGGTTATTTTTTTATCGTATGCTGATGATGACTAGATATTTTGGGCAGAATCTTAGATTTTGCTTCAATGTTGGTAAACAGTGGTAAGTATGTGTGTTTTCATATGCAACAATAAATTTATTAATAATAGTCAAATCTTTGGAATATTTCAATATGATAATGAAAAAAGGAAAAATTTAATAGCCTAATAGACATACATAAATTCTATTTCCTCTCTAAGTTGGGACTAGGGACGCCATTCCCACGGTCTGAACGAGCAAGAACTGTCATAATGACATCCATAATAGTTATCCATTATTATTATCGTCAATAAACACCTTAGTACAAATCAGCAGATCATGGTATACTTGCGAATTGTATAATTGCCTATCCAGAATAAAATTCATTTTAGCATTAAAATCATCGACCAATCACCCATTGATGCATGAGTTACTGTAAGAGAAATTAATTTCCATAGTTCCAATTTTTTGATGGGTTGAAAGTTATTAATCAGTTTAAGAAAATTTAGAATCGAATGATACCAACGGTACATGTACATTGTCAAAAATGTATTATTGCGAGCTTGGATTGTGATAAAATTGAGGATCATGCAAAATACCAACAAAGCTTACAAATATCGATCTTCTGCCTAGTTCATTTTAATATAAACATACTTTAACGCAGTTTGGTTTATGAGTTTATCGACATAAAACCCCATCCAAGAAGTACTCATGAAAGAAGCCATTTGGTAGTTCATTGTGACATGAAAAATCATTCAAAGTTCACATGTCCTCTTTTCTCTACATATCCAAGTATGGCATCCCAACAGGGAACATTTAATGAAATGGTTTCCAACACATTTAAAGAAAAGAAATGAGCTTTTGCGGAGTTAGCCTTCTAGGTAACATAAAAAGCTGAATACCAATAATACCAGCAATTACTCGAAATGAAAACAAGAAACAAGAAATAAAACAAATTTGTAAGAATAAAAAAACGTATAATCAATTCGTAAATCACATATAGCACATTTCAAATTACTTTAACCAAAATTAAAACCAGATAATCACCTGTATCGCAGAAAGATACAAAGGGGTCGAAAACGGGCACTGGGACTTCAGATCGTGAATAAAGGTTTTGTATTCACGAGGATGACAAGCAGCTGGGGTCGCGGACGCCGGTCGAAACGCCGCCGCCGAAGCGGCCAATATACACATGAACACACGAGCGCATTTTCTGATCGGAACCTCCATAGACGAAATCAAGAATATTCTCTAACAATTTGGGCGAAATAATCAGATTTCTGACCAGAATAAACAAGAAAAAATCCCTAGCGGGGTCAATCGACGCTCTGCCCTTTCAGCTGAGAGATGGGTGTAGAAGAATGTGGGGATTTTTGTATTACTTTCGATTATTCTTCCAATCCTCTCTCTCTCGACCAACCACCATTCACGGATTTTTTTTTTTTTTTTTTTTATGCATTGTGGGAATTACCATTATCAAGAATCACCATATTTTATTTTATTTTTAAAAAAAATTGTACGGTATTTTATTTTCTTCAATCAGGATTTGAGAAGATTTCATGAGATTTGAAATTAGATTTAAAAATTCAATTATTTGAAATTCTATTTAGTGTTTAATTTAAAATTTAAAAATGATATTTACAAACCCATTTCTTATTTGAGGAAAAAAGTATTCGAATTTGAATTTTAAAATTTTACGACGATATCCTTAGAAATCATATAAACATAAATAACCCAAAGAAGTTTAGAAATTAATAATTTTTATTTATTATTTGTATTTGTAAATTCAAAAATTAAATTTATTAATTATAGTGCATATAAAATAATAATTAAAAAATCATCAAACAATTTCAAATTTAACATGAAATTAATTATTAAACCTGAAAATAGGTTTTGGTAATTACTATAATTATTATTATATTTGTTAATCAGTAAATAACATAAGAAACTTATAAAATTTAAACGAAATATTTGAACTTCTAAAAAAAGTTAAAAAAAAAAAGTCTAGCCATGCATAAACTAATGGTGGAGAATGATGTGTTGATGAGAATGATGTGTTGGATAGAAAAGTAATTGTATGTTTTTAAAATCCAATCTCACCGAATCTTATCAAATTTGATGGGATTTGAATATATTTATTGAAATCCCATGAAATCTTGAACAAATCCGAATCATTTTTTTGAATCATCTTGACAAACAGTAAAAATAGGATTTTGAAATCCAAATACTATTAAATTCTCCCAAATCCTGGTTGTCAAACACAGTGTAAATAGTAATTAAACAATAGGTTCATTATATATTAAAATAAAGTATAATCTTACAGATATCAAATTCTATGATACCAAGTCGATTGATGTCAGAATTTTCTTTCCATGAAATGTTATATTCTATCTAAATATTAAATAAGGATATTATAGAGATATACCTTGCGGGAAAAGGAGTAATTTTTTGAGATAATAAAAAATAAATGTCTCACACTTTATAATAATAATAATAATAATAATATCGTAAGTATAAATAAGTGATGTACACGTATGTACAGTTTTTGAAAACTTTTTTGAGACAAAAAATAAATTAATTTGTGTTTTACATAAAAGGAAAAGAAAATTAAAACACTTAATTCAGGGGTAAAAAATGAAGGCTGTAAATTTTGTGTGCGAACTCTGTGCAAATGGCTGTAAAATGGATAATCGATGCAATTTGATCCATGCGATTAGAACTCATGCAAGGACTATTTCATACGAATTACATTAATGCAAATGCAAAAATTTTACTTCTTTATTAAAATTAAGGCGCATACCATACCAAGAACATACATAAAACAGAAACAACTAATTAAAAACACTGAAGAGAATTATAAAACTAGTCATTCTCTCCACTAGCAAATTCTTGCATAAGAGGAATCTTAATTCTTAATCACTCATAAGAAGCAAATCTTTCATGAGAGGTCTGGACAGCCCTACAAGAGACGTTCAGACGTTGTAAGAACTCAAAGACATGCAATAATGAGTCCTTAGATACCTTCTACATGGTAAATGTTGGACTTCCCTTTGAGACAAAAACCTTGGGAAACCGATTCACTCTCAAGAACCATGCACCATGCATTGCATCTAAATTTAATCATAACAAAACATCGTGAAATAAACAAATTACAATATGCTAATAATCAGTTATCCAGAAAAAAAAATCGAATAAAAAATGACTTTGACGTACTCGGAAAAATCACTAACATCAAGAATGACAAGCTATCAAAGCAGCATAAATTAAGAAAGCATAACAAACTATCGAAGCAACATACAGTCTGAAAGAATGAAAACTATCCTGTGAAGAAGGCATCATCAATGGCGTCCTTGCAAGGGAGTTGAGTCAAGGCCAGAAAATTCTTAGTATCTTTAGTCATCCCTATAATATTTCCTGCCTACAGAGCCTATGGGATTGCCGCAAGCGGAGCTGGAACATCGAGCTCAATCATTATCACCACTTCCTTAGGCACTAAGTCTGTCTATCTCAGCTGCTGACGACAATCAAGAACAATCTCGTCCTAAATGGATAGGACTCATTTGTGCACCTCTGTAGCAAAAGACTTTGAGACTCAGTAAGAGGCAATTTATTTCTCCTTGTTACGCAAGAGGAGTGCCACCCACTTCGGGGAGCTACGAAAGAGATCCTGAAACGTCCCTATACTTTTACATTGTTTTTAAAATTGGATTGGAATTTTTTTTAAACACTAAGGCTTCGGCCTTATAATATAAAGTCATAAAAATTAAATCCTCTCAAAATCACTCCTACGCATAAAGGTCATAAAAATTAACTCAACTAGTAACCACGAATCATCAGTTTTTTTTAGAAAATCTACATGCTCCAAAAGTATTCATAATCATCATGACTAACTTATGACCCAAAAAATAGAACATCGGTACTAATACCCAAAAATCAATATAGTCGATCAAATCATTTTCAACATTTCCTAAAGCCTATTAGCCAAATTCTTAATCATATCCAATTCCACCACAAAGCTAGCATGCATGAAAATCATATAATTTCTTATTTCATGTCGCAACTTGCATCAAAATTCTAAAACATCTAATCTCAAAATATATAGGCAGATAAATATGTACTGTAAAACATATATCATATAGACATGCAGGTGATAGCATAAAACTTTCAAAACATTTAAAACGAGTAAACTTACAGACTTGAGGCCTGACGACTGAACTTCTGAAGCTGGTGGTGGCACAACCTTCTACAAGAACCCTTGCTTTGATATCAATTGAAACGTCTACTACTTAAAATAATTGCTTAAATATTTTTAAAAAAATCTCTTTTCAAAATACTCAAACACATGTATGAAATAAAAGCAGTCAATCATAAACGTTTCCATAACATATCTTATCATGTCAACATATAGGTGTTCATTTTATTTATTTGAATTCAGATCATTAGTTGTGATTTTCGTATCAGATCTAGTCGATGAATCCATCTACGTATAACCGCGGTACACGGTGGCGGGGACATCAGCGACAGTATTACCCATCCACTGAGCCTTGACCTTACATTTTCGTATTCGTGTTCGTGTTTATATTAGTCATAACCAACTCTCATCTTTCAAAACGCATCATCATATTTATCACTTATAAAATCATGCATATACGTAAATTTCTTTATTATCAACCATACGACATATTTTCGTATTTTTAAAAAAATTCATGTTCATAATATCATATACATTTTAAATATGAAATTTTAGTGATTAGGGCGCTACCAGGACTTCTAACTCGACCCGGGTGCAAAATGACCATTTTTTCTCTAGAAACCCGAATTGACCATTTTACCACTCGGCCTCGAAATTTCGACCCAAAGCCAACCGAACATAATAGAACACCTCAAAACATATTTATATTCATTTCCTAGACGTAACCTCGAGCTCGTCCCATAACTTTTACGATTTGTTTTAAAACTTAGACCGAGGTCCCGGTTTTAACCCGAATCAACCCGAAACTTAACCAAACTTTCTCAATTTTTAACCATGACTTATTCACACCCTACCAGCCCATAAAAAACCAAATTCCATCGATTTTAAACCCCATAATCTCGGCTACAACTTGCTGGAAACTTCTGGACTCGTAACCCTAAACCTAGTTGCACCGCTGAGCCAAATCTTCGACCCTACGCCTAACTAGCATGGATCAGCCTCGAACCAACTCTACCTAGCCCACCTCTGGACCCTCATAGACATACGCCATGCCTAAACCCACATGCACCCGACCATACGAGGATCACCCGAAGCAAGCCACAAGTCTACTCATCTCAACCCTTGCGCTTCGATCTACCCCTAGGCCATGACCAGCCGTGGTTGAGCCCTCCAGGACCACAACTTAGACCCCCTAGGGTCTGCACTATGACCTGGTTCGACTCCCATACGGCCGATCTCTTACCATAATCCGATCGAGTCCCAATCATCATCAAAACCCTAGATCCTCTCGGCTCTCTCTATGGTTCGAACCAACTCCATCTCCATCACCTACACACCTTTGATCTCAACATGTACAGCCCTTAAAAACCGTGATATAGCAGCCCCTTACACAAACGCAGCAAGGACATGAGTTACATATAAAGAAAAATGCATATTTCGTGTAAAAATCGTACCAAACTTACAAAACATGATACGACTAAAATTTCTCATGCAAAAACATAAAAACCAACATATATTGATGTGAATGATGAGAAAAATGAGATATAGGCGTGCCTTTGGATTTTTACTGTAACGAACCGTACTTTTCATACTTAAAAATTTGAGGAAAAATTTAAAATTCCTTATTATAACATCCATACGGTCGTCACTCATCATTCATGAAAAGAATATTTGAAATTAAACATCACCAATAGAATTTTTTTGCTAAAAGAAAGCTTGTTCAAAACATCTCGCATCAAAACATAAAATCAGAGTATTTTAAACTTATATAAAACGTTAAAATAACATGGACGGTACTCTGGTCTAGCCTCCCGCTCAGTCCAAGCCTGTCCCTTGGTCGCCACCTTCTGTCTCCTCATCAACATACTCACCTGCATCGATCAAGTCTAGTGAGTCTAAAGACTCAACACGTATAAACTGGGGAATAACGAGTACTACATAATAAAACCGCATGCAACTTTAAAATAGAGCGTACATACTAAAACTTGAGCTTGCATAACGTAACTTGAACATACGTACATACATACGTAGACGTGCCATGACTTGACAGCTTTCATAAACATGCTTGCATAATTGAACGTACTTAAACATACATGACTTTATTTTGCGTAGAGGATGTTTCAAAGCGAGTGAATCATACATAATAACCGCCTGATCAGACAAACCACGGTACTGGGCTGACAGGGACGTATCCACTGCCACATACATGAGATCCCCGTTCATAATTTAACGGTATGGAGAGGTCCTCGGCCACGTTCACCGACTTCCAAACCCATTCAATATGGTCACAAGACAATTAACATACCTCAAAACTTAAAATATTTTTCTTGCACGTCATACATACTTACTTGGCGTTGAGGGATTCATTGGACTTCGATCGGGGCCGTTGCTGCAACATACTAACATGAATTCACATACGTAACTTGCATAACTTAGACGTAGGTAATCACGCTTACTTACGAGTTCGTTCAATTCCTTAGGACGTTCTAAAATTCCCATAGCTCGACCTTGTAAATCATTGCACTAAACCATGACATCAAACCTCAAACATGTTATAATATTTTTCTCAAAATATAAAGGATACGGACCCCGTGCCTACATCCGCGTAGGGGTCCGTGTAGGCTCAGGTGAAAAGGGCTCGAAAAAAAAGGTGGACACGGACCCCGTGTCAAGGTCCGTGTGGGGGTCCGTGTAGACTCTAGAAAAAGACACCGAAAAGAAACAAAGGCACGGACCCCATGCCAAGGTCCGTGTAGGGGTCCGTCTAGTCTCTGGAAAAAGACACTTCGGGTGGACAAAGGGCACGGACCCCGTGGCAGGGTCCGTGTGGGGGTCCGGCTAGACACTGGAAGTCGAAACCTGCGTGAAAGCTTGACATAATAGTTCATTCTTCTCAATCAACCCGAATTGCTATGAAACGATACTTCAAGACACCTCCTAAGACACCATAGCATCGGCCTAAACTCGTACAAACACCCAAACAACGACGTTCCCCTACGACACATACAATTTGAGAAAATGCGGCAATTGACACCAATTGGTTCCTACGACTTCTTATGCATTCTAGTGCCTATCAACACCGAACGGCATGATAAATAACGACCCAACATCATACCGATCATACCTAGACACAACAACAATCACCCGTCGATTCCCAACGAAGCCTGCAACAAATAACTTCAAGAACACCATTTTCGTAAAAGTCGCAGTTTGAGCAGTCCCACGAAAAACGCCATAACTCACTCAATTTTCATTCAAAAATCTCCAATTTTATATCAAATCGAAGGCATCGAAAAGTTTTACAATTTTGTGGTTGAAAGTTTTCTTGAAATCTCGACTGAAAAATCGCAGTTTCAACCAGAACAGAAAAAACGCAAATTTCAGATCTAAAGAGGGTTTCAAAAGCGATTTAAACATGATTGCTCAAACTTCTACACAACATACACATGGTTTTACGCATAAATAACAACGCACGCATAATATGACATGATCGATGCATCAAGAACAGAATATACGTGCCTTTTGATATCAAACGTTACCGAAACGGCGTTATCGAAGCGGAGATAGAAGCGAGGTTGATCTGGGGCGACTTGCGGCTCGACTTTCAAGCAATAAAATCACCAAAACTCGCTGGGAGATGAAGGGAGAGGGGCGGCCGCTCTTACTTTTGAAACCCTAGGTTTCTATCTCTTAAAAATCTGAAAATAAGATGTGTAGGGTGTGTTGTGTGTTTTAGTGTGTGTAAAAACGTGTAAGTGTGTGTGAGTGTGTGTAACGTGTGTGTGGGTTTTTAATTAGGAGAAATTAGTGCTAAATTAACTAATTAAAATACTAATTAAAGGTTGACACCCACTAATTCAATCAAACTCCTCCATTAAATAATTACACACTAATTTTAAAAGTTCTAAACTCTTAAATTACTAAATACATAAATAAGGCTTTTAAAATACTAAAAACTTAATAAATTATTTAAAATACCCCATCCTTAACTTAAAATAAAATACCACACTTTAAATTGCCAAAATCCGTCACCGGGTCTTTTCTTCGATCCCGCTTCGAATGAACGCCTGAAACACGAAACTCGAATAACATTTTAACGTGCATCACATAAACATAAATAATTTAAAATAAGGCATTTAAATAAATCATGCACCGCTAAAATCAATATAAAATTAACTAAATTATTTAATAATTTGGGTTATACGTGTACTGAATTTGGGCACTGCAGTTCCTTCACCACTTATAAAAATTTCGTCCTCGAAATTAAATCTTACCGAACAACTCCGGGTAGCGAAGTCTCATATCTGCTTCGAACTCCCATGTGGCCTCTTCCACTGATTGGTTTAGCCACCGGACTTTGACTAGCTCAGTCACTTTGTTCCGGAGCCTACGCTCTTGCCTGTCTAGGATTTGGACTGGTTTCTCCTCATAAGACAAGTCCGGAGCCAAGTGCAACGGCTCGTAGCTCAGAACATGCGAAGGATTAGCTAGATACTTCCTCAGCATGGAAACTTGGAACACATTGTGCACCTCGGCCAGATTCGGCGGAAGGGCTACACGGTAAGCTAATGTCCCAACCCTGTCCAAAATCTCGAACGGTCCAATGAGCCTCGGACTCAGCTTGCCTCTCTTCCCAAATCTCATTACACCCTTCATAGGTGCTATCTTCATAAAAACGTGATCTACTACGGCAAACTCGAGATCTCTTCTCCTCTTATCGGCATAGCTCTTTTGACGGCTTTGGGCAGTCTTCATTCTGTTACGAATCTTGACCACCACGTCTGCAGTCTGCTGAACTATCTCTGGACCAAGTTCTGCTCTCTCACCAACTTCATCCCAATGAACTGGTGATCTGCACTTTCTTCCATACAAAGCCTCATAGGGAGCCATACCAATGGATGCTTGGAAACTATTGTTGTATGTGAACTCCACTAGATGTAGCTTAGACTCCCAACTTCCTTGAAAATCAATCATACAGGCCCTTAGCAAATCCTCCAAAATCTGAATCACTCGCTCAGACTGGCCATCTGTCTGCGGGTGAAAGGCTGTACTGAACAGCAATTTTGTCACCATGGCTGCATGTAAGCTCTTCCAGAAAGACGATGTAAACCTCGGGTCCCTGTCGGACACAATTGAAACTGGGAATCCATGCAGACGGACTATCTCCCTGATATAAAGCTCCGCATACTGAGCCATGGAGAAAGTCGTCTTCACTGGTAAGAAATGTGCTGACTTGGTGAGTCGGTCCACTATAACCCAAATAGAATTCGATCCTCTGACTGACCTCGGCAACCCAACCACAAAATCCATAGTAATGTTCTCCCATTTCCACTCGGGAATGGGGAGTGGCTTAACCAATCCTGCTGGCCTCTGATGTTCAGCTTTTACTTGCTGGCAAGTGAGGCATTCTGACACAAATCGGAGGATGTCTCTCTTCATCCCTGGCCACCAATACAAAATCTGGAGATCCTCATACATCTTGGTACCTCCTGGATGGATAGAATACGGAGATGTGTGTGCCTCTGTCAAAATATCCTGTCTGATCGAACCAACACTTGGCACCCACATTCTGCCTCTGTATCTCACAATTCCATCTGCCATTGTGTAGAGAACACTGCCCTTGGCTTCGTCTCTCAGTCTCCATTTCTGAAGCTGCTCATCCGAAGACTGTCCTGCCCGGATACGGTCTAGCAAATCAGATTTGACTGTCAGATTAGACAGCCTAGGAGCTCTGCCCTCACGATAAACCTCTAGACCAAACTTCTGAATCTCAGACTGAAGAGGTCTCTGTGCTGATAACTGAGCTATGACGGCAAATTTTCTGCTCAAAGAGTCTGCGACAACATTAGCCTTTCCCGGATGGTAGCTAATTTCGCAGTCGTAATCTTTCACAAGTTCCAACCACCGTCTCTGTCTCATATTCAACTCTTTCTGCGTGAAGAAATATTTGAGACTCTTATGATCGGTGAAAATCTGGCATTTCTCGCCGTATAGGTAGTGTCTCCAAATTTTCAGTGCGAAGACAACGGCGGCTAACTCCAGGTCGTGAGTCGGGTAATTCTTCTCGTGCACCTTCAACTGCCTGGAAGCATAAGCTATGACCCGACCTCGCTGCATCAATACTGTGCCTAGCCCGAGCTTAGATGCATCGGTATATAATACGAAATCTCCTTGCCCTAACGGCATGACTAGCACCGACGCAGAAATAAGAGCTTGCTTCAACGTATCGAAGCTCTTCTGACATTCATCACCCCACAAAAATTTGGCATTTTTCTTGGTTAGTGAAGTGAGTGGCACTGCTATGGATGAAAATCCCTTAATAAACTTACGGTAGTAGCCAGCTTAACCCAAAAAGCTACGGATCTCTGATGCATTCTTCGGCTCAACCCATTCCTTGACAGCTGCTACTTTTGCTGGATCCACCTCGATTCCACTGCTAGATACTATATGCCCCAAAAATGCAACTTTCTGCAGCCAAAACTCGCACTTACTAAACTCGCAAACAACTTGCGACTCCGCAGAACCTGTAAAACTGTCCTCAAGTGTTGGTTATGCTCCTCATGGCTCTTCAAGTATATAAGGATATCGTCAATGAATACTATGACGAATTGGTCAAGGTAGGGCTGAAATACTCGGTTCATGAGGTCCATGAAAATTGCTGGAGCATTTGTCAATCCAAATGGCATCACCAAGAACTCGTAATGCCCATATCTGGTCCTGAAAGCTGTCTTGTGGACATCTGCATCCTTCACTTTCAGCTGATGGTACCCTGATCGAAGATCTATCTTAGAAAACACGGTAGCTCCCTGTAATTGATCGAACAAGTCTTCGATTCTAGGCAACGGGTACTTATTCTTGATCGTTACCTTGTTCAGCTCACGGTAATCGATGCACAGTCTCATGCGCCCGTCTTTCTTTTTCACAAAGAGCACTGGTGCGCCCCACGGTGAGAAACTCGGGCGGATAAACTCCTTGTCTAAGAGCTCTTGAATCTGCAGCATGAGTTCTAACATTTCAGCTGGAGCTAATCGGTACGGTGCCTTAGAGATAGGCACTGTGCCTGGCATGAGATCAATAGCAAACTCCACATCTCTCTCTGGTGGAAGACCTGAAACATCATCTGGGAAGACGTCTGGGAAATCGCTGACTACTGGCACTTCAGATAAAGATGGAGTGGTCACATTAGGCGCTGAAATAATACTGGCCAAGAAGGCCTGACACCCCTTGGAAATCAGCCTCCTCGCCTGCATGCACGAAACCATGCGGGGGAAGCTCCTCCATCTGGCTGTCTCAAAAAGAAACCGCTCCATGCCCAGCGGTCTAACCAATACTGACCTCTTCTGAAAATCAATCAGAACTCTGTTCTTTGTCAGCCAGTCCATTTCCAAAATAATGTCAAACTCTGGCATCGGCAAGACGATCAAATCAGCATACACCAGGTGGCCGTGCAATTCTAGATCAATATCTCTAACCACGCTAGTAGCTGACAGCTCTACCCCTGATGGGACGGTTACTGAATAATTCACGTTGAGTCCAATGGTCTTGATATCCAAGTGATTGGTGAACGTTTCCGAGATAAAAGAATGGGTGGCTCCTGAATCTATCAAGGCCTGAGTAGCTATTCTCTTTATGAAAATATTTCCTGAGAGACGTTAGCACAACAAACTAACTTACACCCCAAAATTACTAACATAAACCTTAGGCATATAAGAACCCAATATCTCGAGTTATTCAAAAATAATACTAGCACACTAATAATCCCAAATAAAAATCCACATGCGAGGCAGAATAATACTGAACTTTAGTAGGAAAGTTTACCGGTCAGCAAAGTCGTGTCTGGATTCGCCTCATGTGCATGCATGGCGAATACTCTCCCTTGGGTGGGCTGCTTCCAGTGTGGGCACTCTTTCAACATGTGATCCGTAGCCCCACATTTAAAACATTTCCCGGATCCCCATAGGCACTGTCCGGGATGTTGGCAATTGCACTTCTGGCACACTGGAAAGTTACCGGGCTTCTGAGGCGCCCCTTGCTGCTGGATAGGACCCTTGCCTTTCGGCGGTCCCTGATAGGGTTTCTTCCCTGGCGGCCCCTGAAATGGCCTCTTAAACTGGGACTTCTGATGATGCTGCTGCGGGTGTTGTGGTGGTGCCTGATAGGGCCTCTTGCCCTGCCTGTCGGCCTCTATATCTCTCAGATCTTGCTCTGCTGCCAATGCTCTAGATACGGCGACTGCATAAGAAGTAGTGCCAGCTACCCTCACATCACGGCGCAAGATCGGCTGCAATCCATCCATGAAATGCCTCAGTTTTGCTTGGGCATCATTCGCAATGAGGGGTACGAAGTAACACCCCCTCTCAAACTTTCTGACAAAATCTTCCACACTACTGTCTCCCTGTCTCAGCATCATAAATTCCCTGATCAGACAAGAGCGTACTTCTTCGGTGAAGTACTTGGCGTAAAAGACCTCCTTGAAACCATTCCATGGCAGTGCCTGCAAGTTAACTGCCACAGATGCACTCTCCCACCATAATCTGGCGTCCCCTCTCAGAAAGAACGTGGCACATCTGACCCTATCTTCATCGGTCAGTTCCATAAAGTCAAAGATTACCTCTATGGACTTAATCCATCCCTCGGCTACCATCGGGTCAGTGGTACCCGAAAAATCCTTAGGACTCATCCTCCTAAACCTTTCGTACACTGCTTCCAGTTGGGGACTCGCCCCTGCACCTGCTGCTGTAGCCTGATTCCCCGCAAACTGCGCGAAGAACTGCGTCATGCCTGCAACCATCTGTGCCTGCATGTCCGGCGGTGGAGGTGGAGGTGGAGGAGCGTCTCTTCCCTCCCCTCGAGGCTCTCTGTCCTCGTCTCTTGTTTAACGGTCGATCACATGTCTAGGAGGCATGCTGTTCCAATAAATTACCCAACACGTAAACGCAATATGCATGAGCATATATCAATATTTTATGAAGCACGTAAGTCAAACTTAAAACATGCACATACTGAAATCATAACTTGATGCTTACTACATAGCATAATGCAAAACTTTAAACTTACAGACTTGAGGTGTGACTTCGTGAGCTTCTTGCGACTGGCAGTAGGCGTGACCCTTTACAAGAACACCAATATGATACCAACTGTAACGAAGAACTGTACTTTTCATACTTAAAAATTTGTGGAAAAATTTAAAATTCCTTATTATAACATCCATACGGTCGTTACTCATCGTTCATGAAAAGAATATTTGAAATTAAACATCACCAATAGAATTTTTTTGCTAAAAGAAAGCTTGTTCAAAACATCTCGCATCAAAACATAAAATCAGAGTATTTTAAACTTATATAAAACGTTAAAATAACATGGACGGTACTCGGGTCTAGCCTCCCGCTCAGTCCAAGCCTGTCCCTTGGTCGCCACCTCCTGTCTCCTCATCAACATACTCACCTGCATCGATCAAGTCTAGTGAGTCTAAAGACTCAACACATATAAACTGGGGAATAACGAGTACTATATAATAAAACCGCATGCAACTTTAAAACAGAGCGTACATACTAAAACTTGAGCTTGCATAACGTAACTTGAACATACGTACATACATACGTAGACGTGCCATGACTTGACAGCTTTCATAAAGATGCTTGCATAACTGAACGTACTTAAACATACATGACTTTATTTTGCGTAGAGGATGTTTCAAAGCGAGTGACCCATACATAATAACCGCCTGATCAGACAAACCACGATACTGGGCTGATAGGGACGTATCCACTGCCACATACATGAGATCCCCGTTCATAATTTAACGGGCTGGTTGGTCCCCGTTCATAATTTAACGCTTTCCAACCACGATCTAACCCGTTCATAATTTAACGGGGTGGAGAGGTCCTCGGCCACGTTCACCGACTTCCAAACCCATTCAATTTGGTCACAAGACAATTAGCATACCTCAAAACTTAAAATATTTTTCTTGCACGTCATACATACTTACTTGGCGTTGAGGGATTCATTGGACTTCGATCGGGGCCGTTGCTGCAACATACTAACATCCATTCACATACGTAACTTTCATAACTTAGACGTAGGCAATCACGCTTACTTACGAGTTCGTTCAATTCCTTAGGACGTTCTAAAATTCCCATGGCTCGACCTTGTAAATCATTGCACTAAACCATGACATCAAACGTCAAACATGTTATAATATTTTTCCCAAAATATAAAGGACACGGACCCCGTGCCTACATCCATGTAGGGGTCCGTGTAGGCTCGGGTGAAAAGGGCTCGAAAGAAGGGTGGACACGGACCCCGTGTCAAGGTCCGTGTGGGGGTCCGTATAGACTCTGGAAAAAGACACCGAAAAGAAACAAAGGCACGAACCCCGTGCCAAGGTCCGTGTAGGGGTCCGTCTAGTCTCTGGAAAAAGACACTTCGGGTGGACAAAGGGCACGGACCCCGGGTCCGTGTGGGGGTACGGGTAGACACTGGAAGTCGAAACCTGCGTGAAAGCTTGACATAATAGTTCTTTCTTCTCAATCAACCCGAATTGCTATGAAACGATACTTCAAGACACCTCCTAAGACACCATAGCATCGGCCTAAACTCGTACAAACACCCAAACAACGACGTTTCCCTACGACACATACAATTTGAGAAAACGCGGCAATTGACACCAATTGGTTCCTACGACTTCTTATGCATTCTAGTGCCTATCAACACCGAACGAAATGATAAATAACGACCCAACATCATACCGATCATACCTAGACGCAGCAACAATCACCCGTCGATTCCCAACGAAGCCTGCAACAAATAACTTCAAGAACACAATTTTCGTAAAAGTCGTAGTTTGAGCAGTCTCACGAAAAACGCCATAACTCACTCAATTTTCATCCAAAAATCTCGAATTTTATATCAAATCGAAGGCATCGAAAAGTTTTACAATTTTGTGGTTGAAAGTTTTCTTGAAATCTCGACTGAAAAATCGCAGTTTCAACCAGAACAGTAAAAACGCAAATTTAAGATCTAAAGAGGGTTTCAAAAGCGATTTAAACATGATTGCTCAAACTTCTACACAACATACACATGGTTTTACGCATAAATAACAACGTACGCATAATATGACATGATCGATGCATCAAGAACAGAATATATGTGCCTTTTGATATCAAACGTTACCGAAACGGCGTTATCGAAGCGGAGATAGAAGCGAGGTTGATCCGGGGCGACTTGCAGCTCGACTTTCTAGCAATAAAATCACCAAAACCTCGCTGGGAGACGAAGGGAGAGGGGCGGCCGCTCTTATTTTTGAATCCTAGGTTTCTATCTTTTAAAAATCTGAAAATAAGATGTGTAGGGTGTGTTGTGTGTTTTAGTGTGTGTAAAAACGTGTAAATGTGTGTGAGTGTGTGTAACGTGTGTGGGTTTTTAATTAGGAGAAATTAGTGCTAAATTAACTAATTAAAATACTAATTAAAGGTTGACACCCACTAATTCAATCAAACTCATCCATTAAAATAATTACACACTAATTTTAAAATTTCTAAACTCTTAAATTACTAAATACATAAATAAGGCTTTTAAAATACTAAAAACTTAATAAATTATTTAAAATACCCCATCCTTAACTTAAAATAAATACCACACTTTAAATTGCCAAAAGCCGTCACCAGGTCTTTTCCTCAATCCCGCTTCAAATGAACGCCTGAAACATGAAACTCGAATAACATTTTAACGTGCATCACATAAACATAAATAATTTAAAATAATGCATTTAAATAAATCATGCACCGCTAAAATCAATATAAAATTAACTAAATTATTTAATAATTTGGGTTATACGTGTACTGAATTTGGGCACTACATTTACGCTCGAAAACCTTGATACAATCGCGTAGAACGAGCACTGAAGAGACGGGGAAGAGATCATTTGAAAAAACTTGGGAGAGGTCGAGGGGATTGCTGCTGAACTTTTCGAAAATATGCTGATGAAGATTGGGGAGGGGGCGGCCGAATTGAATGGGTGGAATGTTTAAGGTTTTGAAGGTAGGTTAGGTATAATATAATTAGTATAATGGCTCTTAATTAAAAATAGTGTGATTAAGTAGGATTTTAGGCCCATTAAGTATTAAAATAGTCCTATTAAGCCCAAAAACACTCCCGTAAAATATTCGTTTAGAAAAGTTTATGAAAATATTGCCCGAACCCTCAAAAAAGTTTCCCGTTTGGTAAAAATTGAATAGCGGTTTAAATACGACTCGTTGAGTAAAAATAACTTAAAAATGCCCATTTCGAAAATCACTCTTATTTACACCATATATTAAATAAACAAAAATAATATTTATAAAACAGTTTCCCTTAATTATCTCCGATCTCCGTTCTTCGTTCGAGCATGAAATACTGCTAAAAGCCTTATATCATGCAATCTTAATGAACCAAGAATTAAACATATATATTCTTGTAAAAATCATGGATTAATGCGTTAAAAATAAATTAATTAAAATACATAAGAAATTTGATAACTTGAATGCATGTTGTGGTTCACGTGGACCTTCAAATTTTTTGGACGTTACAATCTATCCCATGATGGATCAGTTCGGGCACCATGGAAGGTGCTACAAACACAATATTCTCAATGAGCTGCAATAGCTCATGTTCTAAGAATGTAAACACCGATAAATTAGATCGAGTTTGTTTTAAACCAAGAGGAAAATACTCGAAAGAATCATTCGTTAAGAAAGCTAATCAGTTTAAAGCTTTTAACTTGTGTAAACTGATTAACTGATATAAAGGAGATCAGTTCTTGCATATATATCAGTTCAGTTATGGTGCGAACTGAATTGATAACTGCTCAAATTGATCAAATCAGTTTTAAAAACAATAGTTAAACAGTTAATAACACAAATATATTTATGGATGTTCAGAGACTTCAACTGCTCCTACGTCACCCCTTCTACAACCTCGAGTAGGTTCCACTAGAAGACTTTGATTTATACAACACCTTTTACAAACCCACTCAGCTTAGGACTTACCCTACTTCCTAACTGAACTCCTAGCCTATACTGGAGACAACACCTTCCAGCAAACACTTGTTTAATGTCTATGAAAGGATCGGTTAGAAGGTGACAAGTGTTTAGAGGGGGGGGGGGGGGGGGTTGAATAAACACTCATGGATTATATATATTTTTTCGAAGATTGGGTTCAGTTTAGTGACAAACTGACACTCGGTATCTCGTCAGTCGATAACAAGCAGTTTAATTGAAAATAGTGGCGGAAGTAAACTGATTGAGAGATAGAACAACTGACTGAAAATAATAACTGATATTAAAATGCACATGATTTTTTTTCTGGATGTTCGGAGAATAGAATAACTCCTACGTCACCCCTTCTATCACGGAGATAGTATTTTCA